>NC_142527.1:22595200-22727700 GCF_964205215.1 Stylophora pistillata | reverse complement strand
ATCCTGAGCTTGTAAGATTCTTTACGGTCTATGCAGGGACACCGCGGAAATACGTTTTCGTGACGTCACAGTAACTGGTCAGTGGTCATCAACTTTAGGCTGCCAAGCGGTTCCATATGTTCGCTATGTTCCATATGAAGACATCGGCTTTTTGCGTGGTTTTAAGTTGGAAAATATGCATGATACTTCTCCTTGTTTGTTATATTTGATCCTTTGAATTAGTTTTTAATACTAAAACCACGTCTTAACAACTAGCGGTATAGGGGAGTCATTTTGTTTGGAGTTGTGTGCTGTTTGCTGACTTAGGCTGGCCGTCCAGTTACGAAGCGCGATCTTGGTTCTTCAGTCGCCCTCGCCTTCGGAATTGTCAAAAACAGTGATAGTTATACAGACAAAGCAGGAGATTAGTTCTGTAAGATACTTTACCAGCGAGTCTGAAGACTGGTTGGATTTTTAAGTGTTATTAGCATGAAGCGATACAGATAATTATTGTGTTTCGAAAATATTCATACACTCACTTACCGCCGACGTGCGGTGCCTTTTCATTTTGGTAATTATTCGCTTGGATGAGAATTTTACCTTTATAGACTGATTTTCGCCATTCCACCCTTCTGATTTTCTGTGCCTTTAAGAACAGGTGTCCGTAATCAAAATATGAAAACATTTGTTCATTTCATATACTTGCAGTTTTATCATCAAGTTATCTCGTGAACAGGCACAACCAAACGTACTAAAGACATGTAATAGAGATCTACTATCAACTGCTGTCAATAAAGGCTTAATTCAAGATAAATTATAAATGAACCGATCATGTTGGACGGTCTCAAATATTGCATATTTTCAGCGCCCTCAATCAATCGCTTATATAATAATCTTTGTCGAGCCTTTGCGCAGCAAACAATTCACAATTTCTTCGATTTCCACTTCCTTTGTAAACATCACTAAACAAGCGTTATTCTGTTGCAACAAAAGCTACTTCAATTTCCCAAACAGCTCTAATTGTTTTACACGAAAGCATTTTCAATGAAACCCACTTTATTATTATTATTGTTATATTTTTATAACTCAGTCATTTGAAACTTTTACAGGCACATGTATGTTTACCTGAAGTATATTCCACTATCTTGCATGTGCATTGCATTAATTTATGCAAACAATCAACCACTCTTCTTCCATTCATTTTTTTAAGATTAGCTTAGCTTTGCTTTACATACACATCACATGCGCTGCCACTGTAAGGATAATTATGATCCCCATCAGTAATATTACATCATATCCCTACAGAATATTGTTATGAAACATTCCCATTTGACTTGTAGCCATTTTCTTTCAAAGTGGCAAAATATATGTATATTGCTGAAATTAGTAAGAATTTCTTATTGACTAAAACTAGTGTAGTCATACCAGTGCTCCCCTCCCCTGTAATAACTTGGGAAAAGGACATTTGTATGGTGCTATCATTGTTTACGTTTGGGAATATCCCATCCCTGATGTTTATTTGACTGGATGGGCACAGCAGTACACAGGCTAATTACAAGCTTTTGGTTACTCCTCATGACTTAGTGTTAACTGGGAATTGACAGCTGGCTTAATCTAATCAATTTTCTCCTGAACATTTTTAATAAACAACTTTGACTTCAGAAATACTTCTGATAATTTCCCTCTGACATTTCTAATTTGGAAGATTAATCATCGTAATCATTATGTTCTTTCCACCTCCATAAACACCCAACATAAGTTCTTTGTTTATAATTCAGGCAGCTTCTGAATATAAGAAATCAAGTTTAGAAGGTAGTTGATTCATTCAAGGCTGTTGCAATAAGAGAAAAGACAATACAGTGCTTTATTCACATAAATTGATTAAATTATATTATAATTGTTTTACCTTACAGTACTTTTGTTTTTTAAACATTTTTTTTTAATTTGTTTTCTAGTAGTACCAAGATGGTAATGTTACTTTGTGAATCAGGGAGCTATATAAACCAGAAGTATTCTATTAGCTTACTACATTTTATGTTGCAGATGGCAGTAAGTTAGTAAAGAAAGAATAGAAAAAGCAAAAATAAATAAAATAAAATGATTAGTGAGGGAAGAGTAGCATAAAAAAAGACATACTACAAATTCTTCATAATTGTGATGGGAAAAAAATACTTGTTGGGAAAGTAAAATTATTGCTCAGAAAAAAAATTACAGCTTAGAAAAAAAAAATTACAAACTAAGGTGGAAAGTGAAAACTTAATTTACTACCATTACAATGGACATTTTGTACTTAAACATACCTCGGTTTATTCTTCCTCTGGTTGAGCCAATTTTTGTATTTTGGGGGGCTTCAGTCCTAAACATGTTACAGTCATAGGTTTTTGGCCCAGTATGATACGTACAATAACGAGTGGGGATAGGGTGTCCGTGCAACACGGGCATGTTTTGTCTTCTCGGCGAATCTGACCGGAATGCCGTTGACTTACCGATTTATACGGTTCAAGCCACTGCTTTATAAACCTGATGGTGCAGCGTCCTCGGATCACCGCTTCAGCGATTCAAAAACCGTCTCCTTTTTAGCCTTAGTGCTTACGCTCTTCTATAAACGAAACTTACGTGCCACGGAGCCGCCAGCGAAAAACAACAATTTCATATCGTGTGCAACTTCAGTTCGGCTTTGGCAAATTATATAATTGAGCTTGAGAACTATCCAAAAGGTGAACGGAGATTCAAAGCTAAGTTTACAGTATTCTTTCTAAGTTTTGCCTTTTTACGCTGTCGATTTGACTCACGGCGAAAATATTGTAAAAGTTAACGGCATTTTATGGTTTCGTCGAGGTGTCCGCTGACCAATAAAATACTGTATCGTGCCTTAAAAAACGTATTTCCTCGGTGTCCTATGCAGGTAGCCTGAGTGTTTGCTTAACTTTGATAAAACAGCTACAAAAAGGTTGAATAAAGTTACATAATGAATCCTGCCCTCTGGTCGAGCTTTTGCTATAACATGGGGAAGCATAATCCAAGTGCTGAGAAACTTGGGTGATTCAACTCTGAAATATTTGATTTATTCCTTTTACTTTTACTTTGTGAAAAAAAGAAAGAATGCAACAGGAACATCGCCGAAAGACATGGTTTTTAAGTTCGGTCAAGTCTTTGCTGATGTGTTTTATTGTCATTCCCAAAAGTATGGAGGAGTTCCTGGACTTTTGGTGAGTTGGATCTTGATCTCTTTCATCAATAAGATATAGGTAGGAGATGGAGATAAGAAGCTTACATTTTTCCATCGATTATCAATGATTGTTTTTCAATTTAATTTAGTTTATTAGCTTCGCTGACAGGCAGGAACTCCACCTATAGTGGCCTAGGAATGCCATTGGAAAATTGTGAAGTATCTTGTTAGTTTCCCGTAATTTTTTCTGTTATTTCATTTTATTTTTAAGCTTCAAACGAAAAAAATTATATCAAGATACTTTAAATCAAAAAGTAAAAAAAAAAATTTAATAAATAATTAAATGGAACGAAAATAATGTTATCTTAGCCTAGCAGTGCCATACGGTTTTTCTTGAAAAAAAAGAAATTTCGCTCGCGGCCTATCGATGCCATAGCCCACGATCCTCCTCGGTGATCTTTTGCGTGGCTCCTAAACGATGTGCTATTGAAGCACTTCCAGTGTGTTGTTACACGATTTCCCATGGTAATTTCCAGTTTTAATCATGTCGGGTAAACGTAAGCAATGGGACGACTACAAGAAGCGCCAAGGAAAGAGACGGGTGGGTGCAAAGAGCGTTAAAGCTAGCCCCAGGGGATCTGAAGGCACCTTGACTGTGCAGAGACTATCGGCAAACGTTCAAGGCAAGTGCCAAAAGTACAACCGCATTGGGCCTTTAACCCTCGTATCATTCGACAAAGAACCGACTTTAAAGAATATCAAGGAGGCCTAGAAGTCGCATTTTGGAACAAGTTGCGAATGTGATGTCCTCGCGGGCGAACGCGGGCCCTCGTACACGTATGAAAGTCAGATCAAAGACTGGTCGAAGGTTAATAACATCAGATTTCTGGAATATGAGCAGTCGCAAAAAGCCGAGCAACCAGTCTTCGTCCGGCCATTACATAAACGTGAGCCAGTTAGCCCAGGAGAATGCAATAGTGCGGCTACAGCTGTTACAAAATCGTCCGTCAAATGCTGAAAGTGGGCCAGCTTATAGAACCAGAAACAAATGTTGTCACGCTCCATCTACAAGAATTTGCAGTCAATGAATTGAAGTGGTTAGACCCTTTTCCGGTCACACTTTCACTGCATCGTAAGTATAGTTTTATCGTGTCAGCGGTCGTAACCGTTTCGTAAAGTGAAATACAATGACATAGCCAGGAGGACACAGCAAAAAATCACTTACTTTTTTAAAGGGTTACGACCGCTGACGTGATAACATTATAGTAGGGGAGATGGGTCACTAGGAGCTCTCTCGAAACAATTACCTGGCAAAAACAAACATATATATCTTATATAAAACAAACTGAACATTTATTTAACCAACTGAAGTTGCTGGACAACAAACATCTTACCTCGGCATTCATAAAGATAATCCAGGTAGAATTTTCCTATAATTTTAGGGTTGTTGTTTGAAGTCCAAATTCTTAAGAAATTTATCCTGGCACTGTACATGTCTTGTGCACCGTAGATACACAAAGGAAATATCGCCTTCTGGTATCCGCAAAGCCGTGTCATGGCCATCTAAAGACATAGTGCAGTCCACTCCCTTTCGAATCCAGAAAATAAAGAAAATAGTGTTGTAACTACTCCTACTAGCTATTTCAACGCGGCGTCATTTCAAGTAAAAAAAAAAAACCGATAAACGCCGACTTGCACCAGAAACAAAAGTATTGGTTCTCCGGTGCTGCTTTGCTTTTCCCACACCTCCTCTAGCTTGAAGCCCTACCGGGGAAACTTCTCTCATCACAGCGTAAACAACATCATGGGGCACATTTAGCCCGTGAATCTCGCGTACCTTTTGTTGCATGGAACGATAGCCAAGCAGCTGTCCCGGACCATCCATTTCGCGTATCAGCTTCTTTCACATCTTCAATATCCACTTCATAAGTCGTGAACTTAATTTCAAAGTACTGCAGCCTGCGGGCTAAAGTTCGCTCACTCCATGCATACATTGGGTATTTCGATTCTATGAAGTCTAAAATCTCACTTCTTTTAAAGTTTTGCTGAATGTACTTTGATAAATCATCTTTAAGCGTTTGATCTTGCATCCAGTCGCCTTTCTGATTTGATTTCCCGCCATCTTTGCAGAAAACATCATGACCAAAGTGTATTGTGGGCTATGGCATCGATAGGCCACGAGCGAATTTTTTTTTTTTTTAAGAAAAACCTTATGGCACTGCTAGGCTAAGATAACATTATTTTTGTTCCATTTAACTGTTAATTAAAAATTTTTATTTTACTTTTTGACTTAAAATATCACGATATAAATTATTTTTCTGTTGAAGTTTGAAAATAAAATGAAATAACACAATAAATAACGGGAAACTAACAAGATACTACACAATTTTCTTATGGCATTCCTAGGCCACCATACTCCACAACAGCTTGCGCCAATTACTGCGGGCCCTAGTACCCACCGATCCCACCCCAGGGGAGGACATCCACCACACAAAGATCTCGTGCGTGTCAATCGAGTTAAGATTTCATAAAATCATGTTCTTTTATAGAAGGTGTTCTCCACACTTGTTTTTATTCCGAAACTTTCCTAATTCCGAACGAAGTCTACATTATCTGATTAACCTTCGAAAAGAAAAATGACCTGGCCATCCTACCTCGTACAAAAAGTCTCACCATTTTGTGAGGATACCTGCACAAACACCCGTTCATTAATCCTTCAATTTTTTCAGATAGGCATCTGCGAATCAACTTTTTTAAAAGATTGTGCCCAGATAGATGTTTGGACAACGACGGATCCACATGAATGATTCACAAAGAGTAATAAAACATTGAGAATGACTATGTAAAAACAGAGTAATCAGACATTCCCTAATTTTACATGGTCAAGTTAAAAGAAGCCGAACCAAGAAACAAATTTTAACAAACGGAATCAGAAAGTGCGCACAACAAAAGACAATTAACAATTATTCCACGAGCTCGCGTTGGATATGAGATGATAGATAGCCAACGAGGCGCGTAGCACCGAGTTGGCTATAATCATCTCATATCCAACAAGCGCGAGTGGAATAATTGTTTTATTAAAAACGTTAAATTAAATCATTAAATTTTATTAAATTTTTAGCTCCCTTTTAATTTTAAGCTGACACGTCCGCTTGCCATATTTGTAGATTATGGTATATTTAACAATTATTCCACGAGTGCGCTTTGGATATGAGATGATAGATAGCCAACTCGGCGCTACGCGCCTCTTTGGCTATAATCATCTCATATCCAACAAGCACGAATGGAATAATTGTTTTATTGAAAACGCCCCCAAGATATTAGACAAAGTTTACCAAATCTTAAATTTTTTAGCTCCCTTTTAATTCTAAGCTGACGCGTACGCTTGCCATATTTGTAGATTATGGTATATTGGCTCAAATACCATAATGGCTAAGCCAATAAAAAGTCTTGAATTGCATTATCCAATGATCTAGTTTTTAATAATATCCAATAGCCTCTGTTGTCTCTTCGTTTTCTTTGTCGTTCTCAGTCTCCATAAAAAAATTTTAAACCATGGGCGTTACTCCTCAGGAGGACGTATTTGAAGCGATATTGGCGATGTCTTCTCTGCCTCTTTAATATTCGCTTAATTTTGGTTAACCTTGTTCATCTCCTAATTTAGGCTGATGAGAAAGATTCAAGATATGGCTATATGTGCCCTTCTCATTTTTGTGATGTGTTTCATCGTTGTTTCCTTGACAACGTGCACCAGCGACCTTCCTTCTCAGAAATCAGGCAATCTCTCATAGCACAGGTTAGCGCGTAACAACCTTCTTTTACAATCTAAGACTTGTTACATCGCAATACGTAAATTATTAGGTAGAGGTTGTATACCACCGTTTATACTCACCACGAACTTCTATTTGAAATGCTTCGATGACATTTTAAAAAAAATGTAGTGGTGGGCGTTAAAAACATCTTACTATATAACAGGAGGAAAACTGAGTGATCCAATATCTGAGAACGGAAAAAAGGCGGTTGTAAAAAGAACTAGACACTCGAGAAGTGTTCAATCGGGCTTCGTCTATAGCCATGGCATTCACACAAAACACGAGTAAAACTATAATATACATACTTTGCACAATGAGATCTGAATTGTTGTACTTTTATTGACACTGTAACGTCATTATGTTCATATACATTAGTCATATTGACAAATTTTTCTAGTAGATCACAGTATTAATTATGTCTTCTAATAAGCAAATACAACTCCGTGCAAAGAGCAAACCAACATTCACGATCGCTTGTACAATAATAATAGTGATTATGTTCGAAATTCCAAATCGTACTTTACAAGTTGCTTCTGTCAGTATCCTTATCCAAATCGCTGTTGATAGCGCCACCCTCGAAGTTGTTTTCACAAACATTCTTAATTTTTTCAACAAGTGAGGTGTTCGTCTCAGCATCATAGTTTGTTGTTAAATCGGCTGTCACAGTTTTGCCAATATTTTCGTAGTTTTAATTCACATACGGCTCATTTGTTATCTAGTGAGAACTAGTATGAACTTTGCACACTTGGCTAGCTTTCAAGCCATTTAGTTCGTGGACCGGCCCATTCCGAAAACGCTCCACATCACCTAGTGTGGGGCTACCACTAACGGCGTGTGCGTTTGTATGTGAGATGAGCGTATAAGACAGGAATATTTGCAAAGCGATCTTCACAAAACACAGCATTCTGTAAATTCTGTTGTTTACGAAGAAGGAGTACATGATAACATAAGTTGTTGCACTCTCATCCCCAGTTTCCGCGGTTTGCGCAAGAAACGCCTGGGACCATGAAAGGCTTGTATTTTAAGACTTGGGCTTTCCTACGGAAGCCCTAGTTACAAATTGTTAGCATTTTCTCATCGTTCCTAGGGAACGTGCAGCGAAAGAATACACGAGGGGTTGGAGCACGCTTGACTCTTGCAGGATTGTTGAAAAACCTTAGCAGGGAGGTGGTCACCCGAGATCTCGAAGTGACACAAACATTGCTACCAAAAGTGAATTGATAATTCATTTGTTTCGTGTGGTAACGTAGACTGTTGTTCATAAATTTCTTGTCACTTTATTGTTCTACTTCCTTATTACTGTACAGGAGTGCCCATCTAAAGTGAAGGTTATTGGAAGATTTCTTGCGCCAGAAGGAGGATTTCTCACATGTGATACGGGAGAAGTTATTACTCTTATATCTAAGAAAAGACACATGTAAGTACATCGCAATATTTTTCACTCGAGTCCTCAAGCTATGCAATCCTAATCTGAAATGAAGACCTCAATATGCTTTACAAATATTTGAAGATCAAAAGTATTCGTAGATATTTTCTAATTGGAAACTGATATATTCCCATACAGGAAGTACAAAAACGCTTGGTTAGGTGCCACACAAAGTGGTAAAGTAGGATTTATCTGGAAGGAGTTTGTTCAGGAAACATTGGATAAGAATGTTGATGGTACGTACCATTTTGCCTCAGTGCAGGCTTTGGCTCATGGTCTTTCGTAAAGGAAAAACTGTACTCTCTTCTACTGCAGGCTCTGTTATGCCACTAGAGATTCAGGCACGAGGTCCAAGAGCTGAACTAGCCTTTCAGAAGGCATTGCAGAATGGCAAGGTGCAAGTTTTCCGAGGTCGCATCATGATACTCGGCCAGGACCGCGCGGGGAAAACAAGTCTTAAGAAATCTCTGCTCGGCATGCCCTTTAATCCCGAGGAAGAGAGCACTGTAGGGGTCGAAGTTGACCCATCCAAGTGCGAAGTGGATGTGGATCAAGTAACGAATTGGCAGCGCACAGAGCACACGAAACTGGATGTTTCTCATTTTGTTGAAGACATAGCAAGAATAGTTGCTAAAGACTTAAAGGAAACAGAAGAAGAGCCGAAGAAGACAAAAGATGTCCCTTCGTTTTTGGAGCAGGTAAAACTAATTCTCTTCAAGGTTATTTCTGTCGAATTGCGCTCATCCCAGCAACGGAGTTATTTTCTTTTTTCCCTTTTCTTTAAATTCCTCTTCCTTTTTACTATACCTTTCTCTGCCATCCTCGTTCCCTTTCTTTAAAGGCCAAATCCATGCCACTTCACAGCGTAGACAAGTGAAGTTTTTTTTTTAGTTTTGTTTCCCTTGTGTTGACAACGTCGATAACGTAAATATAAATCTTGTCACAGGGATATAGCGACGGGGTAGTAGCTGACAATCTAATGCCTGTAACTACGACGGATTCAAATACCTTAAACAATTTATCGCCACGAAGAAAAGAAGATGTACCGGAAACCAGCCAAGCTGAGGGGGATATTCAACTGAGAGTTGACAACAATTCAGAATTACAGAATGATGTCACGGAACTGGTTGTGCAGTATTTGCAGGCTTTGAGATTAGAAGATCACATAAAGACGAAAGAAACCAGTTTTACTCTCTGGGATTTCGCTGGGCAGCATCTGTACTACGCCTCGCACTCAGTATTCCTTTCTCCTCGAGCTGTTTATGCCTTGGTTTACAACCTGAGCAAAGATCTGAATGCTCCCGCTGAACTTCGAGTGAAACAGGGTATTCATGATATCGTCCTTGAAGAACAAAGTAGTGAGACAAATTTGGAGAGTTTGCTATCGTGGTTGTGTTCCATTCACAGTGTTCACGTAGCAGCCGCAGAACCAGGCAATGAACAGCAAGAGAAACGGTCTTACCTTCGCCCACCAGTGTTCATCATAGGTACTAATGCTGATAGACCTTTTGATGATGTCATGAAAATGGAAAAGAGTATTCAAAAGAATATTTCGGGGAAAGTTTACGAGGAGCACGTGATCAGGCCATTCTTTGCGGTTGATAACACACGATCGATGGGCGATGATGGTGTTCAAGCGCTGCAGCAGAGGATCATGGATGTTTTCAAACAAGAGCCGTACATGGGTGAAGAGATTCCAATAAGGTATGATAACTGAAACAACATTAGTTCTCCAGCTCTCGCGAAACAGCGTATCACGGAAATATTATGCATAAAAATGGACTCATCTCAGGAAAAAAATTTTATTTGTTTTATGAACCCTCGTATTCCACGTATCGTCACATCACCCTTAGAACAATATCAGTCAACATAATCTAGACTTTTTTCTTTACTGTTAGTCCGCACCAAGGACAAGTATTTGTTCTAGAAACAGCACTTTCCGAGTAATTGCACTAACCCAACTTGCCTGTAACATTTAGATGGTTGTCTTCCGCATAGGTGGTTCAACTTCGAGAAAATTATCGAAGCTTTGGTGGCAAAGGGAACCTTCCACATGGATTTTGATCGGCTTCAAACAGTCACCAAGAGAGTTTGCCAAATAGATGACAAGGAAGAAATGGACGCCATGTTAAATTTCTATCATGACTTGGGAGTGGTCGTGAAACATGGCCGGACGGTTGTCCTGCATGCACAGTGGCTGATCGACCTTTTCAAGAAATTGATAACCGTGAGGCCGTTTGACGAAATGGTAATAAAGTGTGAGCATAGCTTCCACAACATTTACACTATTTACATTTTACATTTATATAGCGCAGACTTCTATGTGGATATATTTAGTCGCGCTTAACAGTATCGTAAGGTTGAGATCGGACGTCAGCATTCTTATCAGGCGCCTCTGGCAACCGCTTCAGTCCATGAAGCGATCTCACCATCCCACCCATCCCTCCCCGGGGAGGACATCCACTACACAGTAACCTCGTGCATGGGAAATTTACGTCTCCTACCCCCTATCCCTGCAGGAGACGGGACCTACGGCTTTACGTCTTATCCGAGAAGACGAAGCAATGTGAGTGAAGCGTCTTGCTTAAGGACACAAGTAGATCCTATGCTTACTTTTTCCCCTTAATTTTGCGTGTTGTCATCCACTACGACCTTTAATTATGAAAGGGTCTCTGCATTTTTTATTGTTTTATTTTTTCTTCACGGGGCCTTACTGAAAATATTTGTGATTTTCTATTTTCAGAATCCTCTGTATTCAAAATGTTGGCATGAACTTGAAGCAAGTGGTATTCTAAAGATGACTCTTGTAGATCACGTTTTCTCTGATCTCATCCAGAGAGGGCTTTCCAAAGAAGACATTTTGGACATGATGGAGCTGTACGGCTTGATTGCTAAATTTTCCTTCTCCCCAGTTTCTTCCGAAGATGAGCAGAGATACTTTGTTCCAGCCCAGTTAAGATCATCCCCAGCAGGTCTATGTGAGATAAAGACATCTGGCAATGATCCGTGCCCTTTGTATCTTCATTTCCTTGATGGTTTTGTACCTCGTGGGTTGTTTCCTCAACTTCTGTCTAAATTTATCCGCTGGTCTTCAGAGCGTAGTCCTAATCGAGCTCCAAATCTATATCATAATGGTGCGCGGCTTTTCATTGGAATGAAGAGTATTTGCTGTCTCGTCCTCATCCGCAAAAAACGATTCATCAAGATCGTGTTGAAACAAGGAAATCCTTTGAATACTTGGTCCATGAATGTTGCCCAGGAGGTTCGCATGTATCTTGAAGATAGCTTGCAAGAGCTGAGCCGCGAAGTGCCATGCCTACGCAACCTGAAATACGAACTGTGTGTTGGATGCCCCAGTTGCTTAACCAGCGGAGAGGAGTGTGCTAAGCATAAGTCAGTGGACTGTGCTCACGAAGATTGTGTCCATCTTCTCCGAGTAATTCCAGAGGAGCAACTATTTTGTCCAAAAAACTTCAACGATGAAGCACTTCAAGTTCAGGGACTGGACGACTGGTTCCATTTTAATAAAACTAAGGTAGAGATCTTTCAGCTGTTGTTGTTGGTTTTTTTTTTTTTTTGTTTTTTTTGTTTTCAATTTTTTGACTCTTATTTTGTTTGATTTTCTTTGCTTTTTTAAACTCGACCTGCATGCATGAAATTATCAATCATTCTTTGCATTGACGTTCATGACCTAGATGCATTGTAAAACGTGTTTTGCAAATGTCGAAATACAGACGTTGTCATTGTTATTTGTTTGTGTGTGTGTTTATATATATATATATATATATTTGATTTAATGTTTGATAATGTAGTTATTGTACATGTATGCAGGAAATTTTCAAGTATGTTGTTGCATTTGATGCTACATAGTGTAGACAAGTTAGATAAAATTATTTCGCGGATGATCGTTGAAATAAATTTGGTTTCAAAGTACAAATGATTCCTCTACTCTACGGTAGCCTTGTACATTGCCAATAGCCATTTAGTTTTTCTTTTATTTAGAATGAAGAACAGCTGCAGATAATGAATCCGGAAGATTCTGAAGGTGAGAAACACTCATTCCATCTAGACGAAGGGACGGATACTTACACGAGGTTTAACCCAAAGTGCGGTTTTAAGCAAGCAGTGGGGCACATGGATTCTTTTTAAAAAGGATTGATTCAAGGAAATAAATGTCCTTCCTCTAATAATTCTCGGACCTCTTGACACAGTTCACAAAGAGCAGCTAAACTTTTCTTAAGTAGCCGTTCCTAGATATTTAAGCCGTAGGCCCCACACAAGAAAAATTTCATTTAAGAGATATCGCCTGTAAGTTAGTGATTGTTAGAAGTTCAAGTCAGTCTCAGGTAAAGAGGACTTGGGTAGCCAGTGGGTTAGTATTCTAAATGTTAAAATTATAACAAAATTATATGCCCTTATTATAGCTTTATTCATCTTACATCAAAGTGCAGTTACCATTCATTTTCTCGAACTCTTAGCAGAAAGAAAGGGCGAAATAAGAGTTTTGAATAATTATTCTTGGTCCACTCTGGCTGATTTATACTTTAGATTGATGGTTGGTGGTTGACGGAAGTATAAAACTCATTCGTAATCGAGTTGTGAATACTATAGTTAGTGTTTCACTCAAAACCACGAAGACAACAGCAATTGTTCACTCGGACTCTACCTAACTCCATGAGCTGTTTCCTTGATGTTTTAAACAGCGCTCCAGCGAGCTTACCCTTGCAAAACAGGCACACCTTCAACAGATGACCTCCTCCTTCTCGCTTTTGAGTTGGGTTCATCGTGGAAGATGCTGGGTAGGAAACTCTCTCTTCCTGAAGCAGTGCTGGAGCAAATAGAGGAGGACAACCCCAAGCTAAATGAAAAATGTTTCAGTGTGTTGAGACGATGGACTGAGATGTTTGGCTCTTCGGCTACCTACGAGTCTCTGGCACAAGCTTTGGAGCACCCCACGGTGGATCGAGAGGCGCTAGCTGTCAAATACTGCGACTTCCCAGGAGATGTTTACACTGGTAAATAAAAACGAGCAAGGACAAAAAGAATTTTTTTTAATTTTTTTTTTACTTTTAAGCTTTGATAGAGATATATGCCAGAGGAATTGCATAATATTTATCTCCACCATCAAAGACTATTTTCAAAAATTTGATAATGACCTTTTTACGTTTAAAGGCTATAACCAAAACTTTCGAAAATTGTCTGTAGATGTGTACAAAATTTCGAAAACGATCCCGCTAACCTAGAAAAAACTCAGCAGTTTAGCTGTAAAGGCATACGGTCTCTAAATTCAACCATTAGGCAGAGGAATGAAACCCATGGTTCACATAAAAACACTGCATAGGCCAAGTGGGAAGGCTGCTAAGAATTATTAAAGATGGGGGCGTCCTTGATCAAATTTTACCAAGTTTTCTGGTTTGTATCGTCAATCTTCATTCGGATTAAATCGAGGACGGATAAATTCTGCGTAATGTGTCTCAACTAGCCTTATCATTGTATGCACAGCAAAGGCAGCGCTTGCTGTTTACTACTAAGAGAGTTCTTCTGCCAGGTTGATCTAGATTATAGTGACTACAATCAGGAGATGCCCTATTCTAAAATGTGACTGAAAGTCTTAAAGTCGCAGTATCATGGCGTAAACCTTTTCTGTAATCGATATTAAACTATTTGGTCGTGGTAGTAGCAAGTATGATAACTGATATCGTAAAAAATAGACAACTTTTTTGAGAGACATGTTTCGGCATGCTTATACCATATTCAATCAATGAGTAACAGAACGTACTTATATAGGCTAGACTGATTCCCTTCTTCATTCAGTAAATGGTTTGAACCCGGAGGTAACATGTGATAATGTACTCTTATGGTCCGTCTGAGTGTAGTCCTGAGAAGGACTGTTGTCGGTAGTTTACTTTGATGATGACTTCCGCTCAGGTTGTCGAAACGTCAGTCACCGCTACACCGACAACATTCCTTCTCAGGACTACTGGCCCGGAAGATCAGACTACACGACCACATAATTCTTCCCTGTTCTGATTCCCAGTGTCAGAACTGGTAGTCGAATATTATCTCAGTTTAAATAAAAAACGACGTTTCAAGCGTTAGCCCTTCGTCAGAGCGAGTCTTGTTTCTGTGCATACATATAACATGCCAACGTCCTGGCTTTAAGGTGGCCTTCTCTTTATGTTTTAGGATCATTCGGTTTTCGAGCCCACCTCTTTATTGTTTTGGCTAATTTGCTTTTGTAATCGTTACGGTGGCCAATTTACCATTTCAACTTTGTTGATATATCCAAATTATTTCGTTACTCCCACCGACGCAGCCCCAAACAGTTTCTTTCGAAACTATCAGCCTTTATTCATAAATAAAAAACGGTTACCGTAAAACGTACATCAAAGTAAACACCGTAGTGAACTTGTTGATTTACTGGGCAGAATATAGTTAGAATATACAGTAATTATACAGTAATTATACAGTAATTATACAGTAATTATACAGTAATTACACTAAAAGGCGGTCCTACTGTGATTACTATGAACAGAGTTGAGTCTCTGACAACTAGAGAGGACTTGGGTAGCCGGTGGGTTAGTATTCTTAATGATGAAATTATAAAAAGTTATATCACCCTTATTCTAGCTTTATTCATCTTGATATGCTTGATATGTTATTTTAATTACTGTTGTTTACTTCATGTTTTTATGGTCATTTTGAGTGTGATATACAGATATAGATTGAGCAATATGAATCACTACAAAACATTAAAGTGACAAAACAAAATTTATGGTTCCAATCATAATTTCAAGAATTTGACTGTGAACACGTATTATGATAACAATTATTGCACGCAAATAATACAAACGCCTGCTGTTTGGTTTGAGGAGTCTATTCCGAGTCTTGTTTCTGTGCATGCATATTACATGCCAACGTCCTGGCTTCAAGGTGGCCTTCTCTTTTTGTTTTAGGATCTTTCGTTTTTCGAGCCCACCTCTTTATTGTTTTCCCTAATTTGCTTTGTCTTAGGTTACATATATGGCAACTGCCAATTTTATTTGAGTCTTTTGTCCATGTGCCACCGCCGTGTATATCTCGAGACTATCAAATGTTAAAATATCGCTATTAAAACTATTCAACTGTAGCGATTATTTTTTTAAATCTAAGACTTTTGACACTGCCTTGTCAAGAAAGCTTTCATCAAATATGAACCAATCCTATTCATTCTCCATGCAAGTGAAAACTCCATACAGGTATAATTCCTATTCATAGTGTCTATCTTGTCCAAAACATTGACAATGATTCAGTGTAGTGTAAAATCTAAAAGCCTGCAACCACATGATCATTCTAACGGCGTTGCTACTCTCTTACCTGCCCGTAATCGTGCAAGCACACCTATCTCAGATAACTTGGTGGATCCCCGCATGATGTACACACGATCAGCATCTTCCTACATCATTGCTAGATTGAGCTTACTCTTCAATCCACTGACTTACTTCATTGCGTTTTTAAAAACCTAGACTTATTACAACTTATTACCGGCGTATAACAAAGTTTCATCGTCCATTTCTTAATATCTGACATATTGGCCACACAGGTCAGTCCAAACACGGAATTTTTCTCAAATCCTTACGAATAATGAGCTAGTCTCTCACCGGATTACGAGGCTTGAACAGCTGTCGCTATTATATTATCTGAGAATTGTTTATCACGTGGACATAATTCTATCAAGAACGGTTCCCGTTTACTAAATTTTTCTATCAACAATTAATGTAAATTTTATGTGTAAATCTTCAATTAGTGCTGTCCTTTTTCCTTTTAATTTTTTTTTGTTTTTTGATATTTAACACTTGTGAAATGTCAACACCACACAGCTTCTTACTCGTTTGTGGGAACCAGCTCGAAGTGTGCATTGCACTAAATAGTAGGTTTTGATATTAAAACGTCCTTTTTCTAGTTTACTTCTGATAAATATAAAAAGAGGTAGATAAAAGCAGAGAGAACCCATCCTGAGCATATCCTGTTTGCCATGTACTTGAATCCGAAGACGTCGTTTACGCAAGCGTTGTACGGAAATAATGCCTCACCTCGCTGAAATATGACCAGAATTTCCACGATTGATGGCTCAAAATTAATTTCTTGCATTACATTACTAAACCAACTAAGTTAAGACGCACGAAATGGCAACAAAAATTCACAAATAGAACGAGAAAGGAATCTGTTTTTTAGATCAAATTTTCCTTTCGTACATTAAATTGTCCTTTTTGCCAGGAAGGACAGGTGGTGATTTTCTCTTTTCCTAGGAAATTGCAAATAAGTGATTGCAAGGAAAAAAGTATTTCTTTCTGAGTTAAAATTCCTGTTGACTATGAAACAACTGTAGAACACGAAGTAAATGCTTTCCTTTAAAGACAGCAAAGAATAAGCGAACCAATGAATTAGAACAGTAGAAGTTTCAAGTAAGTGTATAATTTGTCGCAAGCAAAGAAACTGATTAACATACAGAGACGAAAATTACGAAAAGTTATTTATCGACATTATAGCCAAACCGGCAACCCAAGCACTGTGCTCACTATCGATTTTTGATTCGTTACAAAATTGGGCTGGAACATTTCTAAAAACAAGAAATATTTTGTTGGCTTTATAAAGTTCAGTTAATCCTTTTCTGGGTAGTATCTAGTTTGATTTAATGAAGAAAATCTGTCTTGAAGCAGAATTTTAAGTATGAAAAGCACTTTCCCATGCACTTTAGATATGAAAAAAGTACTAAATTTATAACCTATAAACTGAAGTATTAGCATCACAATGTGTGCCTAATTTATATCTGCCTGAAATGAGAAAGCTCCGCCTTAGCTTATTCAAATACTACATGTTGTACTGTAGTTCAAGAATCCCTTTGAAAAAGTCCAAAATTAGAAGGAATTATCGAACAAAATGAAATAATAATAAAAAAGACATATCTCTCAAGTTAGCTCTCTGTTTTTGTTTTAGTGGAAATGTGACATGTAGAGTCGTTAAATAGAGAGTTTTGAAGGCAACATCGGTCAATGAAAATATAATCATAAAAGACAAATGAAAATGTGAAAATCTTGGCGTTCATTTAAAGGCGGAAATTAATCAAATTCATCGTAGTTTGAGAACATTTGCAGCCTACCAAATAAGAAATAGCAAAGTACGTATCATGAAAGCTTGCCAGTCTGAGGCATAACAACAACGTCACATCGTTCGATCTCAGAGAAAACCATTTCCGCTAATGCCGAACACAAATCTGTTTGAGAACAACACATCATCAGATGCTTGCCATTTTCTTGACTACATGGCATGGCAGCCAAGATACCTCACGAACGGATTCTACGAAAATCTGGTCGCTATCATTTCTATCAACGCAATCTAAGCCACAATAGCTGTTCCTTTAAATTCGATGATTATCATAGCTGTAGTCATCAAGGAGGAGTTGAGAGAGAACTAGTTCCAAAACATCCTCTTGTCGTGTTTGGCGGGAACGGATTTACTGATCACCTCGCTCGCACAACCCTTTAGTTGTTCATAACGACAGAGGTTAAACACATTCTTGATGTCAGCCCCTTCTACACTTTTGACAAAGTCGTAGGGATTGCTGGCTATGGGCTGACCTTCGTGTCAGTTGGCCATCTTGTGGTAATAAGCATTGAACGCTACATTTTCATCAAGTTCCCCCTAAGATACCAAGACATCGTCACAAAAGAGGAAATAACTGCTAGTGTGTTGACGACCTGGGCTGTTGCAGCAATCGGAGCAAGTCTAACGATCGCCCATGCATCCATGATGACCGAGTCAGAACCCTCCACAAAGCTATATACAGCTGCTGATACACCGTTAGCCTTCTTACAACTCCTTATTATTGGAATCATTCTATACTGCTCTATAATCATCTTCTCAGAAGCCCGAAAACCAAAGGCGTCGATTGCAAAATGAGCCACTAAAAAAAGAATAGGTCCGTTAACTGAGGAAAAACAACAAGGCAGCCAACACTCTGGCAATCGTCAAAACGGTTCTTTTCTTCTCCTACTCACCCGTAAACTTAGTTTTGGTAATGGCCCCCTTCTTCGATACCCTGTTAGAGCCTCGTATGCTGTATATAGCCTCATCATGATCCTATACATTTGGTATGATGGGTTCTCTTCTTCACCCACTCATTTACTGCTGGCGTCTTTAAACGCTTCGCCGCGCATTTCTTGAGATCCTGCATATAAGACGCACACAAGCCATTCCGGACATGGAATTACGATCCAAGCGGAATAATCAGCCACAACCTGCAAATGAGGCTTCGAAAGTAGTCTCTAATGGCTAATAACTTCTATGATGACTAAATGATGCTTGAAACTAAAATTTAAGATGAAGAACATTTCACTTCGAAGCATTATTCATGAACGTGAATTTTTGTTTTCCTTTAAGCCCCAAGAAAATCCAACATTGTTCGCTGCGAGTAAGGAGTTCCATTTTATTTCAAGTAAACCAACCCAAAGAGTAGGCTTCTCATTTTCTCTTTACGGCTCCAATCTAGTGAAGGGAACGGAGTTAATAAATTCAATGTAAGCGTTTCTAAAAGAAATAATTGTTACTGCGAAGAGGTAAAGGATAGTGAAAACGTAGAAGGATCCGAATGGTGGTTAGTTGAGGTATCGGTGAGAAGATTCAAGATTACAAGTCAGAGGAGGAACATGAGTTGCCATAGAAACACGTTGGCTTGTGTTCAGCATTTCGTTTGTTCAAATAAGATAGAACGATATGAATGACCTTAGATTAGCTAATTTTCTGTTCGTGCTTCAGTTAATCTTCTATGTTCGCACAATTGCAGCTTAATCGGAATAAAATGTAAATAGTCGCCTTTATGATCACGCCCGTGTGTGTTCCAAACATAGATATCATATCCAGCGATTCCAATTTTTTTCCCACAATGCTTCCTGTTCAAGTTACCCTCAAGCGAGTCAAACTTGTCTGTGTCATCCTTAGCATTTTATAAGCTTAAGTTAATTATTCTTTTGCAGTAGAAAATAATTTTACTCTACTGCCTATGAAAAATTGTTCACATGGTTCATTTAAAGTTTCTGATTTTTTTCCCTCATCAACATAGCTTATTAAAAATAATTGTTAGCTTGCCAACTTGGCTGGTTTGGGTTTATCCATTATTATAATTATTGTTATTATTATTATGATCATTAGTATTATTATCATCATCATCTTTATCGCCATCGTCATCAGTCATAAGCTTTATTCTTACTATCATTCTCATTATTTATTTTCGTTAGCGCCGCCTAGAAATATAGCTAAACCCCTAAAATTTAACCATAATTTCCCCGGTGGCTGGCTCGAAAGCTATTTCATAACATTATTTGAGCAGCTAACTTGAGACGCAAGAAATTACGAAAAGAAATTTCAAAATTATTACAGGAAAGAAATCTCTTTTATTGATCATATTTTCCTTTCGTGCATTAAAATGCGCTTTTCCCCAGGAAGGACAGGTGGTGATTTTCTCTTTTCTTTTAAATTGTAGATTTAAAAAAAAAACTCCGGTTGGCAATGACACAAATGCAGAATATACCGAGGTCGATGCTTTTTAAAAAAAAAATGTAGCAACGAATAAACGAGCCAATAAATTAAAAAAAGGTAGAACTTTCAACTGACTATAAATTGTCGCTCGCTAACAAACTGATTAACAATCACAGACGGAAACTGAGATTTTTGAAAAGTGTGTATTAAATGTATAGCCATACTGGAAACCCAAGCACTATGCTCATTATCAATTTCTGATTGGTTACAACAGAAGCTATTAAACACGAAAATCTTTAGTTAGCTTTGTAAAGTTAAGTTGGTCTTGTTTGGGAAAGTGATCAATTTTATTCGACAAAAGAAATCTGCTTTGAACACAATTTAAAGTTTGAAAAGTGTTTTTACTACAACCAAAATATAACGCAAGTACCGTATTTAAAAAAATACAAACTGAAATATTAACATCACAGTGTACGTACGGCTGATTTCTATCCGCTCTAAATGAGGAAGAAAATTCTATAGGATATTCTAACACTATATTTTGGACTGATTTAAAACTCCCATTTAAAAAATTGCAAAATGGAACGAAAGTATCCAAACAGCAAATCAAAATTTCAAAAAAAAAAAGAACAAGAAAAAAAGAACTCCAAAGGTAACTCGTTGTTTTTAATCACTCTGGAAATTTGACAAATGAAAATCCAAAAGCCAGGCGTTCATCGACGGGCGGAAATTAATTCAAGCCTCAGATTTAAGGACTTCTGTGTCGCCAATTATTTGAGAAACTTGTCAGCGTACTAACCTTACCAAAAGCAAAATACGTAAGAAAGCTTGCCAGTCTGAAGCATCACAACAACGTCACATCGTTCGATCTCAGAGAAAACCATCATCAGAAAATGGTGAACACAAGTCTACCCGACACCAACCTGTCACCAGAAGCTTGCCATTTCAGCCAAGATACCGCACGAACGAAATCTACGACAACCTGGTCGCTGTTATTTGTATCAACTCGATCTCAGCCATAAAAGCTGTTCCTTTAAATTCAATGATTATCATGGCAGCAGCCGCTGCTGGCGTCTTAAAACGCTTCGCCGCGCATTTCTTGAGATCCTGCATATCAGACGCACACAAGTCAGCCCAAACATGGAATTTCAATCCAAGCGGAATAATCAGTCATACCCAGCAAATGAGTATTGGAAAGTGGTCACTTACGGCTAAGAACTGTTTATTAAACGAATAGAACTTTATCGAGGATAATGACCTCTTGAGATGACTAAATGACGCTTGAAACTGAGATTTAAGATGAAAAACATTCGACTTCGAAGCATTAATCATGAACGCGAGTTTTGTTTACCGTAGAGCCCCAAACAAATCCAACACTATTCACTGCGAGTATGGAGTTCCATTTTATTTGCAATAACTACCCAAAGAGTATGTTTTTCATTTCTGATGAAGGGAACAGAAGTATCAAATTGAACAATTTTAAATCACTTGTTTACTCTGGAAACTTGACATTACTTGGATAGAAGTACTTTTTTTCAAAGGTGACCATCAGGCACTCACAATATAACTTAGATAAATTGTGGATGAAAAGGTAAAATCTAGACGTTTAATGATGGGCCGAATTTCGTCAAAGACTCAGAAAAAATGACTGAATGGCAATGACTGTCCTTGATTATTTGAGAGAAATTGGCAGCATACCAAATAGGAACTGTTATTTGAATCAGTTTTAGTTTCATTGGAGCGGATTCGAACTCATTAAGTCCATACTCCAAAACTTTTTTTGTCCGGATAAAACCTGTCAGGAGGAGGAAATTTTTTAAACATTAATAAATGCTGTAGGAATCACAAGTTATAATTGCTTTGTTTGCCGTTTCGTTATTTCCTTTTTTTTTTTTTCATTTTGTCTATGTCTTTCTTTAGGTGTGTTCGGCAGGGGGAAGATTTTTTCTGAAACAGAGGTTAACGCACACTTTACACTCCAAATAAAAAATTGTTGGTGAACGGTCCGTAGGCAACCCAATCCTTGCGTGCACCGCTTCATCACTATCGTTTTAGCCACTAAAAATCTCAGCTACCTCTCCCCAGGAGATAATCGTCACCAGCTTAAAGCAATGCCTTGAAATGAAACTCCTACAACTGATTCGTTGATACCGAATGGAATACATACCATCTTAAATTGGTGCTATTTTTCCGAAATAATGTGGTGTGAATACAAGTAGTCCACGCAATTTGCCGCACAAAAACAACAGAGTTTTTCTTGGAACTGTCCGCTGTAATGTCGAAAAATGACAGTTTGGAAATCCTGCAAATTGACTATTCTGTAAAGAGAAACACATTTTTCATAACGTGTTTTTCTTCGAACTTGTCATAACCATCGAAGCACATTCTGCCAGATGATATAAATTAGGAGGAAAAAAAATTATGGAAATGCGAAACATTCGGCATTGTCAGGACTGCATATGGAACGTGTTGAACAATTTGGACAATATTGTTTGTGATTGGTCCATTTCGTGCAAAAATAAAGCTTTAAAAATCAATGCGCGAATGGAAAATCCCACCCTTTGGGTTATCCTTTGATTACTAAATGTAATACATACCCATCTCAAGAAAATGTCTAGCACGAGTTTACCTGAGAGCAACAGTTCATCAGAAGATTTTCATCGCCTTGACGACGCGGCATGGCAGCCAGGGTACCTCACAGAAAGTAATTTCCACAACCCTTTTGCTGTCATCTGCATTAATTCTATCTCAGCCACTACAGCCATCCCGTTCAATGCAATGGTCATCGCAGTCGTAGCCCCGAAATAACAGCTGAGAAATTTCCACAACATCCTCTTGGCAAATTCGGGGGGAACGGATTTGTTGGTGTGCGCGTTAGTGCAACCCTTATACGTGGCGTTAGAAATCAAGCACTTGTACGGTTCCGCGTCGTTTTGCGCGTTCGACACGGAAGTTTCCGTGACTTCCTACGGATTTTGTCTCGCTTCGGTTGGGCATCTTTTTTTAATCAGCGTCGAACGCTAAGTCTTCATAAAGCGTCCCCTAAGATACGAAGAAATTTTCACGGAGAACCGAATAGCGTCGACAACAGGCCTGCTCCCAGTTGGCTTGTTAGCTCAATTGGTAGAGCGCTGCACTAGTATCGCAGAGGTCTGTGGTTCGAATCCCGTACAGGCCTGAATTTTTTTAGGTCTAATTTTCACTATTGCTTGAATAGTGCTTTACTGCGAGGATCGCGCACATATAAGTTGGTGTTTCAACGGTCTGGGTCGTTTCAACAATTGTTTTCAATCTCGGTGATCATGATGTCCTCTATGAATAATGAATTAGCAGAGAACCATCCATTACTACGATCTTCGAACTGCTGACAACCTTAATCATTTTCATTCACATTGCTACCATCGCATACACTTGCGGGGTTGTCTTTATGGAGGCCCAAAGGCAAAGGCGCCGTATGCAGACCGAACAGTTATCTAATGAGGAGACCTAGCGACACCGGAAGAATAACAAGGCAGCTCACACCTTGACGATCATTGTGACTGCGCTACTGTTCTCGTGCATGCCCATCCTTGTACTTAACATGTACGCAGCTTTATCAGATGACTTGGTGGAGCCTCGCATGTTGTACGTTATTTCATTATGGTCTTTCACGTCCCTTTTGCTAGGCTCGTTCCTTAATCCCTTGATTTACTGCTGGCGATTTGAAACACTTCGCTGTGCGTTTCTTGACTTCATGCAATTTGACCCAATAAATCCCCCACAAAATGATCAACCACACCTTCCCAGAGAAGCTTGGACAACAGCCACTACTGGTTAAGCCCTGCCCAATGGACAAAGAGCACCCAGTCGAAAACAGGTAATATTCCAACAAAAAAATATGCGCTATAGAATTTCGTGCTTGTTTTCTACTTCTGGGGGACGCAGTAAATTTTTCAAGGACATAATATAATAATAACAATGTGATACATTTTATGCTAATAATTATATAAGAAATATACGCTGAAAAACAGAGACCGATTCCATTCGTACGAAATTCTTGGTCTTAAAGAATATTCTTACGACCTTTGGTCGCCTTTTTCGTCCGAATTACTAAGCGTTTTAAACAAGCGGACACTGAGAATCCGAGCGATCTCCTTTTACGTCACCTTCAATCGTTTTCGTACAAAGAAACTAACAAAATGGATAGAAATGTTGCAATCTCAGGACACTCTCTACAGTTTGCACCTGTTTCTAGTGAAGCTTGCCGCTGAATCCATCGAGTGAAGCTTGCCGCTTAATCCATCAACAATCTTGTGCGCATGTCATTGAAAAGAGCACCATTACTCTACTTTCTATCGAAGAGTATAATGCCACTTACTTAAGCACCATTATGTTCAGATGGAGAGGTTTACCAGCCTGGAAAAAATTCTAACCGTGGTCTCACGTCATTATAACGTTCCTGACAAAATGTAATATAATTATGTAGTTATGAGCACGGTGTACACAAGCATCGGGGACTATAGTTATTGACGGGAGGTACAACTCTAATAAGTAGTAAATGTGGACAGAATCAAAGGAAGCCAGATTCGGCCTTGTTGAAAAGACATTGATCATTTTAGTAACACAGGACGTCAGCGACTTTCTTTGGATGCTGTCTCCAGTGTTTGGGGAATTCCAGCAAACCAGAAGAAAAACTCTCAAATGTTTCATTAAATTTGTTCCTTGATTATCACTATCTAAATATAATTATCGTTGTCATTATCATTACTGTCAACATTACCACTATATGTTTACTGTTATTGCTACGGTTATCGTTACCGTTGTCATAATCATTACTATCATTATCATTATAATAATAATCATCATCATCATCATCATCATCATTATCGTCATCGTTTTCGTCATCATCATCACCGTCATCGTCATCATCATCGTCATCATCATCATCATCATCATCATCATCGTCATCGTCATTATCACTTTATCATTACCATTTCACTTCTACAATTTCTTGTTCCCTATCTCCAATATCAATATTATTCTTCACTTGGACAAAAAACCAAACAGAATGACTCTAATGCTACTGCCGTTGCAGCAAAAGTTTAATCAAACGCATCATACCAGGTTCTCACCGAGTCAAGTCATTTTGTAATCAGTATTGATATTTACACTGTATATTACTATGATTTTCCTTTAAATCCTTACAAATTATTGAACGACTCGATGGTTAGCATTGTTTGGTGGTTATTTCTGTAGCACAGATCTAATTTAATTTAAAAAGCCAGAGTCACAATGTTCAAGTATATATATATATATATATATATAAAAATAATAATATTGCACTTCCAAGTTAAGAAAAAAATTGTAAAACATTCAACACAATTTTGTCAAAATATTCACGAGCTCAACTCCACAAATGTGTCATTGTTTTAATCAACCCCCGCATTTGGAAGCTGACCGTGTCTCGAAGTCTCTTCGTTAACTGCCACCCGATGCTTAATTCCATTTCTGTCAGGCCCAATATCATAACCACATCCTACAATACAGGTCAGAAGTGTTGTTGCAACCATAACTACTGCCAACAGCCAGTAATAGTAGGCAACCTTACCATTACCCAAGTAGTACCTCAGAGCCCCTTCCCTGGCTCTGGGGTACCACCCCCAAAGATTAGCAGTGAGTGCTAAAATGCCTAGACTCAGCAGACTTCCAATACTTATCATGATGTTGAACACTGCAGATGTCACACTCTGTGGTGTGGCTGAGCACATGGTGAATACCATCTGAAGTCCTAGAATTAACATCAAATAGTTTATCTGAGTAAGTTATATCAACAAGTCATGATCACTAAAAATAAGGTTATACAGCCAAATAAAAATACCTATGCATAGAGGTTATAAATTATGCCATGAATCTTGGATAATGTACATAGATCAAAGTTACAGAGTGTTCAATCAAATGATGACAAATCCATACAAAACAGGAAACACTAGTCTGACTGGGGGGTCTCTCCTTAAAAATTTTAAAATGAGCATGAATACCCTCCAGTATTTGCCTTTTTACACACATCATTTAACTGTATTATTTTTTTATTTCCTTGCATTCTATTTTCCAAGTAAAAAAAAGTACAAAAAAATAGTATTAATGCAATTCTGTAGGTGATGCAAGTTTTTTGAAAATGATAGGTTTGGGAGGACTTATCAAAACAGGCAACAACCAGCTTAACATTAAGAGATGCTACCTGGCAGCATTGCACATTGTGCAAGAAAGCTGAGAAACTGCAACATTTGCAGATAGTCTCTAAGGCTTTGTTAGCTATTTCAGTCACAAATTAACACTTTTTCATAGAAATTAAGTGTACTACTAGTTAGATCATCAAAGAAACCTTGATAGTGCTGCCTTGATCACAGGTTTCTAAATTTCAATGTTTAGCATTCATAACCCAAATCGCTTTTGTCTGTGCCATAGTCTGACATGTTTCCCCTTAGCCCCTTCCCTACCATAGCCAGACATGCTCTGGCAGCCATATTAAATTTTTTCTCAACTATCGGGGATAATTATTTTATCCAAGACATCATAAACAACCGGGCTCTCTGTAACACTGTAAGTTCAATTCAAATTCAACAAAACAATGTGTGGTATTGCATGAACATGACCCAGGCTCACCTGGAATACTTATGAAGACTTCACTCATACCCATCAGGGTGTACTGTGGAATTTGCCACCAAATAGAATAGTTTCTCACCACAGGGTATTTCTCACCACTAGCAGTATGATTGACTGAACCAGCAACAAAAAAACTGTTTGTCATTTCTTTTTCAACATAACCGGCTGAGGATTGAAAAAAGAAAGTCAGAGGAGTGTCAAATGTATGATATACTACAGCATGAAATATATACACTTTAACAATCAGTGCAGCCATCAGCATCATAGTTTTTAAACATATTACATGACTGTTTCACTACTGATTTTTGATCTTTGACAGGAACAAAATGTAGAAGGCAATTGAAAGTGCTTGGCATGATCACTTTTCAATAAATTGGCACTCAACTGATTGGGATGTGTAAGGAAAATGTAGTCAACATTCTACAGCTACACCACATAACATGACAATTGATGTGGAATTGTACCTCAGGGGATGGGATCCAGGATTTAGTAGAGGAGTATTTGGATAAGATGTCTACCAAAAGGAGGCAAACCTAGTTGGGTCAGGGGGACTGCCCCTACCAAGAATATTGAAATAAAGGTCTTCAAAAAAGTTATTTTCAGTGTTCTAAGGGATAATTGTAAAAAGAAATCTGCATCTACTTAAGGTGGTTTTCAATTTCAGTGTAACGGTTTGACTAAACCACCTGAACCAACCCTGGATCTGCCTCAGATTTGAACTTACCCATTCCTGCTGAACCAGCTGCCAGTAACATTCCTAAGATGACCTTTCCAAGGATGGAGACATTAACACCACACCTAGCCAGGCTGGGATAGATAACTCTCTCCAGCAACGGAACAAGGATCAGTAGAATTAAAATCTCACAGAGACTTGGCCATGCAGCGGGAAAAATAAACCCTCCATATTCTGCATTGAGGTGAAGACCTTGCAGGATAAACGTGCTGTAAAGCTAATAAAAATAAATGAAATTCAGTTGAAATTGAAAATATGAATATTTTCAATAGGAACATAGTATTTTTCAACCCTTTCACCACCAGCCATTTTTTCTCCCCTGAGTGGGCCGATGATATGTGCATGATGAACAAAAATGTGTTTTGTCTGCTATTTTGTCATGTATCTGATTCCAAGTGTAACAGTCTTCACCAGACCTACCAGTTTAATTGTCTTTTCAATGTATGAAAGTACTTATACAAATACTATGCTTAAGCATATTACACTGTATGAGTAATCTGATACAGGATGCCCTCAGTACATCCGTGTAGAAGTGAAGGGGTTCAAGATTGCCATTTGGCCCCCTTTATGTCCTGTGCAGTGATGAACACAGATGTACAATGAGGACTCCAAGTGACTGATTGAACTGCCTTACAGACTGTCTGATCACCAAATGGCTGAGAAAGTAGCTGCCTGACTGACTGAATAAGAAACTGACTGACCAACTGACCAGCTGAAAGACTGACTGACTGAGTGACTGATTGATATCTAGATTAACTGGCCACCTGACTTAATATCTGAATTGACTTACTGACTTACTAACTGACTGACTGATTGACTGGCTGCCTGAATGGCTAGCTTACTGACTGACTGACTGACTGGCTGGCTCACTGACTGACTGATTGCTTGATTGGTGGACAGAATGACTGAGTGACTGACTGGCTGACTTACTGACTGACTGACTGGCCACCAGACAAACTTTTTGACTGAACAACTGACTGACAGACTGACTGACCCACTGACTCGCTGACTGGCTGGCTGACTGACCAAATGACTGACCTAATTGCAAACCAAACCATCAACCAAATGTTAGTTTGAATGCTTCTTGACTTTGTGTCTTTCTGTCTCGCTTTCTTCATCATCTTTAATAGTAACATCCTCATGAAGTTTTTCAGAAACTATTTACAAACTTTTTACAATTTATAAAAACATAAACAACAATAAAACTCATGGTCAGAATTTAAGATAGTATTCCACCAAGTTCTAGAGCTTATAAAGGAAATGTCTGCCTCAATAGTGTCTTGCAGAGCATGCTTGAAAGATGCCAATGAGGCATTTTGCCTAAGTTCTTTATGCAAGTTATTCCAAATGTTCGCCCCTCTATAGGAAAAAGTGCGCTGGCCAGTAGCCGTTCTGTATAGCGGAATCTGCAATCTTCCTTTCTTGTAATCTGTTTTTGCTAACAGACTTATCAAGTGATTGACCAGTTGATTCCAATTGTATAAATCATCATCACTGAATAGTGTTATCCTATTACAAACTTTGAATTGAAGTCAATTTACAATCTTCTTTGATCAGAAGTATAAACTGTATCATCAGAAGTGTGCATGTACACCAAACTGACAACGTCTTTGCAGCAGGGCTGTACATCACCAAAAGACTTTTAGCTCAATATTTGAAACACATCTTAAAACCCCATATTCAAAGTTACCTGAGTATAAATCATCCAGTATGGAATCAAGAGCAGACAAAACAGAACAGCTTTCTTCAGTGCCCTTAGCTCATTCACTTCAGAATCCATAAATGTTCCACCATAAGACACCAATGCCATGTCGAGCCAGTCACCATCACTTGGAGAAATATCACTCTCTGAGGTACTTCTTGGAACTAATTCCCTTAAAGAGAAACAAAACAAAATAACTGAATAAATACAAGGAAGCAAATAAACAATACAGGAAAGAGGAAAAAAGATGTCTACATCATTCTGGGCTTGACACTAATGGTAGCCAACTATAATAATTATAATAACACCTTTATTTAGACACAATAATTTTTAAAGCTGAACAGCTTGTGGGGTCGTGTGTAAATCTAAATAAACTCTAAATTAAATAAATTCAAATGATGATGGTTTTTGAGGAGAGAGGAAAACCGGAGTACCCGGAGAAAAATCTCTCGGAGCAGAGTAGAGGACCAACAAACTCAATCCACTTATGACAATGGGTCCGGGAATCAAACCCGGGAAACATTGGTGGAAGGCGAGCACTCTCACCACTACACCAACCCTGCTCCTCTGCGCCAACTAGCCACAGAATAGTAGAAATTCAGTTTTGCTGTGGTTTTTTATTTCCACTAGCCAGTATGACAGGGGAGCTTTTAATTTAGATGTACCATTTCAATTAAAATTGAAAAAAGTGATTGATTGGTCGATGGACTCTTAAAAGAGCAAAAGGCAATAATCAAGGTTAAATAAATAACCAGATAAATTATTTTATTATTTATTCAATAATTTTATTATTTAATTTACTTCAATCTCTATCTTTATATTTCATCTGAATGACTACCTCTCTTCCACTTTAACAGCTTTCCTCCTAGACCAGGCTTGACGCACAATAAGCCACATGTTCCTAAGACCCGTGCCGCGAGTTCTATCAATAGTAAAATACTTACGGCAGCAAAGAAATATTACAAACGCCATCGTTAGTGAAAAAGCAGGAATACCAAACCCTATGGTGAAGCCGTAAAACCACTTCAGTTGTTGAATATATGTAACACCAGCCAGACACAGCAACGAAATCACATTGGACATCCAATAAAAGTAATTAAATAACACCTTGTTCTCCTGCACGGGCGCATCTCTCTTGAGCTGGTCTGCCCCAAAAGCAGATAAATTCGCTTTTACAGCACCCTCTCCAGCTGAAATGCTTAATAACGCCACGAGTAAAATAATTAAAATCCGAGGCTGGTCTATTCTATCTCGAGGTTGCCCATTTTCGAAGTAAAAATATCCCATTAAAAAGGCCACAAGTACAAGAGTTAGGGCACCAATAAAATAAACCAGGAAGCCACTTACGATAGTATTGTAGCGACCAAAACGCGAATCGGCCATGATTCCTCCTAGAGCACACATGAACCACGATATTGATGAAAATGCCATTACACTCGCCACAGACAAAAACATAGTCCAACCACAACACTTGTTCAGGAATAAAACGAAGTTTATGAGTATCCCATAGTATGCAAAACGTTCAAAAACCTCGATCAAAATCAGCATCAGTACTGAAGTTCGCCTCATGTTTCGAAGTTTTCGCCTGATCTTTTGCGAAACAGCCTTCCTAAATTCACGTTGTTTCACCTTAATTTTTTCACGCAGAAGCGGTGAAGTTTCTTTCAATTCTGTTTCTGTCGGCGGTGGAGAAATAAGGCCATCAGGCGATGCGATGTCTGGATATTTCCCTAGAACGTTACCAGGGTTAACTTCAACAATGAGAGGCATAATTTGCTTCGTTGTAATGTTCTTTTTCTGAATGAGCACCGTGCAAATGACGAATTAAATGTACTTCGTATGACCATAGATTCCGTCGACATTCTACGGAAAAACGAAATGGTAACTTGTCTTGTCATGAAGCAATTTTGTTCCTGGAAAGATGAGATTTTTCGGGTTAATAATTCTCAAAGTGTCCCGTACGAGGATCAATTAATCAATGGCGATTCGATCAACCATTGGTATTGTTCTCCCTGACGAGGGACTGGTATCGAGAACCCCTCTCACTATTGTGACAGTCTTGTCACGCAATATTAGATCTTTACAAAACATTACTAGTTACTTACTTAGAAAACAATACTTTAGGATCTATTATTATCAGTCCAGACTTTTAATATTAGTTATGGCAAGCGCAATGATTATGAACTATTTCAATGGCACTAAAGTCCTCATGAAGCAAGTTTTTTCTAAACACAATTGTCTTGAAGGTAAGTTGATTTCCGTCAAACATTATTGCAATTTTTATCCAGCTGCAAGATCCTGTACTACACTTTTTTGATAATTCGATTCAGCTTATTTAAAACCAAAAAGAAAAAAGAAAAAATAATATAAAGACCGATGAACATGCTACATGCAATTTATCCCCTTTATGATTGGTTTACTCAATTACTCCATTAACCATTGCAAGAGCTCTTGAAATTGATTCAATTTAGATTGTGCTTTTATCCTTAAGTTATTATACATCATAATCCTTATCATTATCACCACCATGTCTTCTTTTATTTTTTCTTCATTATGTTTTATTTATATCTCACACAATATTTACTATTATCATTATAACACTTCTTACAAATATGTACAATCATATTACATTTTACATACATCATCCTGCAACATTTATAACAGACATATTCGCAAGCTACCCCCAATTCCCAGTAAACTGGCCTGACCACATCACAGTGATCTCATGAGTGGGCTATTTGATATCCCCTGCCTAACCAAATTAACTAATTAATGCCGGGATGCAGAAGACGGGACCTACAACTTTATTTGTCCTTATCTGAGAAGAATAGAATGTCTATCCATCTCTTGATATCATAGAGAGGTAGCACTTTCTCCTCAGTTATTTTAAGACCTTGAGTGTTGGTCTGACTGGGGCTCAAACCCTCTACCTCCTCAACAACAGTCCAGCACTCTAACCAATTGAGCTGACTGCCGGGGAGGCGTTTCATACTACATCATTGGCTCATCATCATCAAGGGTGTGTCTACATCCATTACTTCTGTGTCAGTGTTAATATCTGAATTGCTACCTGTCATGAGAAGATGCCAAGTTCCAACAAGAGAAAATCTCTAAGTACATTCACATCAAGTTCCGACCTGTTTTCAGTTATGCTGCTTGAATCACCTGCACTTGTTTGTGTCATTGTGTGCCATGAAAGATTGCCAACTAGCCCTCCGGAGATTGTTTAACCTGACAAGAGTGCTAAGATTGCCCCTTTCAGTTGAAAAAATGAAGCAATTTAGCAAAGACAGCAAGGTTTTTTATTGTCAAAACATCTATAAAACTGCAAATGAATAAGGGCTGATAGTTTCGAAAGAAACTGTTTGGGGCTGCGTCGGTGGGAGTAACGAAATAATTTGGATATATCAACAAAGTTGAAATGGTAAATTGGCCACTGTAATGATTACAAAAGCTGATGTTTCGAGCGTTAGCCCTTCGTTCAACCCACCCTTCCCCTCTTTCAAAGCTCATAGCTACGTTTCTTTTACGTCTAATTTGATTAGATTTTCTCGTTTACAGTGATTCCTAATTTGGATGGAAAGGTTGCCATAGTAACTGGAGGGAACAAGGGTATTGGTCTTGAAACCGTTAGAGGGCTTTGCAAGGCACAGATGACAGTTATTATTGGTAATAATTTTCTGGATTTATCCAATGTTTTGAAGTGAAAAAAATATTAAAGATTCTAAAGGGGGGGGGGGGATATTCCAGATTTCAAGCGACAGAGATGATAAAATGGGGACAAAAATCAAAACCCAATTAAACTTCTGGGGCTTCAAAGAAAACCCCAAAATTTCCCTGGACCAAAATTGAACCTTAAAAAAAATCCTATACCAAAAAGTGTAAGGCATTAAATATTAAAACAGTCGCAAAACAAGTTTGGTTTTACTTTATATACGGAACTACATGCGGGAACTATCTCTAATCTTCAGATTGTTTTGTATACCAAAAAATATCCTGGCCTACTTAAATCAAGCTACCCGAAAAAAAGACTTGCAAAAATTTTCCTATGCAAAGAAATCCTGAAATGGAAAATTTCAAACCCAAAAATATCTTTTGATCCTCCTGTCATTTGAAATCCGAAGTACACCCCCCTCCTCTGGAATGCTATTGGATCATGTTACTTTAATTTTTTCATCTTCAAAGCTTTTCACATTTACTTTAATTGTGTTCATGCTGCAATTTTTTTTTATTTTATAGCATGTACCCTTTTACCCTCAAGATCTCATTAATAATTCTTCTTACTGTCTACCAAACATAATTCTTATGTTACTGGTATTCCAAAGAGTTTGATATTGCATCAACTAATAATCTCCTAATTAATATTTTTCTTTATTCCCATCACTTGTCTACTTGATAATGTATTGTTATTTGATATTGTAAGGCAAAATTCTGTCTTGATCACCCATCATTTTAGGAGTTAAAGATTAAAATGTACATGTAGAGGGTTAATACAGGTACTGTTTGTTGTGTGAAAATTAAGGAGTAAGCAATAATTTACATAAATTTACCTTGATTAAGAACTGATCGGTCAAGACGGTAAAATCAAACTTTTTTCACTTTTAACCCTTGAACTCCCAGAAGTGATTAATATGTAACTTCTCCTCATAATATTCCATACATTATCCAGTAAACAGGTAATGAGAATACTCAAACTTATCAGCAGGCAGATGTTGTTATCTTGATCAAACCAAATTCTTGTTACTAACTAACAAAGAAATGTGTAGCAGCTAGAGGAGAGAATTTATTTAACAATCAGATCTTGGGAATTAAAGGCTGGGTTAAATTTTTTGTTATTTTAAAAAGCTGTTGAAATTACTACTTCATTGTGTTTCAAAGATGTTGATTTGGTCTAAAGCTTGCAGAGATACAGCAGAAGCTGAGAGAGCAATCAGAAAACTAAAGGAAGAGTTGCCGCAAGCTGAAGGTACCGACCACTTATGAATATACTTAGCTTTCTGTTGCTGATGTTGAACTTTGTTATGTGATACCTGATACAGTGAATTTGATCATCACTCTTGGTTTTTCTCGTTTTTCTTCGTGCAAATCAGTGGAATACATGGAACTTGATCTGGGAAGTCTCACCTCGATATGGAAATTTGTAACAAATTTCAAGAAAAAAGGACTTCCTCTTCACATTCTTGTGAACAATGCAGGAATAATGATCCCACCTTACGGCACAACCGAAGATGGATTTGAGCTTCAACTTGGAGTGAACCATCTTGGACATTTTGCTCTGACAAATCTGCTTTTGGATGACTTGATCAGGTGAGCTAATTAGCAAGTGGTTGACTGAATTGACTCAATTTACCAGTCAATTTTTCTTGATTTTACAATACACTGAATATTACCTACATGTATTTTGATTAGTTCCTGCTCGTGATCTATTGGAGATCAGATGCAAAGATTGAGTCTGTCACCATTAACAACATTTGGCTTTTTAATAGATAAAACAAATAGATGTGAAAAAGATATCACATTTTTCATCAGGTCTGGTTCATCAGTTAGATCCTCAAGGATTGTCACATTGTCTTCTGAGGCACACATCCCAGGGACTATAAACTTTGATGATCTCCAGAGCATGTAGGTACTCATAAGCCATGTTCTAGTTGTTGGATTTTTATCATAAGATTCAGGTGCATTGCCCAAGCAATTATAAATTAATAAGTAGTTGATGTAATGAACTACACTGGCGTTTACATTAGTCATGAAAAGAAATCCTCATTTGTTTGTGTCCAAGAAAACTAAGCTTCTCATTAAAACTCAGTTTCCCATCAAATATCTGGGGGTTATCATGAAATCTGCTCTCAGATCTTAAAACTTCAAAGAAAATTCAGTATATATAATACTTTTTATCTAGAATTTGATGCTTGGATACTCTAAAAATAATAGAGAAAATTATGTACCGAAAAAGTCTCTGCACAAAGGAAAAAAGAAATCCAGATTAAAATTTAACCCTGGGTTAGCTAATAGAATTACTGGGTCCTCAGTGGAGGTTCACTGTTCTGCCATCTTGTCAGTTCTAGCCAATCACCCCGTGGGGTGAGGGGATGTTTGGCTGGGAACGGAAACACAATTGGGGAATTACTAACACTACTTTCTGTTTTCCCTCACAGATGTTATTACTCACCCTATTCAGGTTACAGTCAAAGCAAGCTAGCGAACATTCTATTCACTTATGAACTTCAGAAGCGCTTGGAGGAGAGAAAGAGCCCTGTGACAGCTAATGCAGTGCATCCAGGAGTAGTCAACACTGATTTGTTCCAGCATATTCCCTGGATAATGAGAATGCTTCAGAATATATTAGCTTATTTTCTTTTCAAGGTAAGACTTTGCGTTAGAATAATGAAAGCATCTCTCCTCTGGAGACCTATGTATTTATGTATTTACGATGTTTAGACAAGCCAGCCCAGTTCAGCTTGAAGCTGGTTTAAATGGGGGCCTGTACATCCCACCATCCCACCCCAGGGGAGGAAATCCATCACGCAGTAATCTCGTGTGTGGGAAATTAACGTCTCCTACCCCAACCCTGCAGGAGACGGGACCTCCATTTATTCGTCCCTATCCGAGAAGACTAGAATATCTAACCATTTCTTGATGTTATAGAAAGGTAGCAAATTCCTCTCAATTATTTTAAGACCTTGAGTGTTGGTCCGGCCGGGGCTCGAACCCTCGACCTCCTGCACAAACAGTCCAGCGCACTATCCATTGCGCTAACTGGGCGGCGGTCAGTGCTTAGTTTCAAGACACATAGTCCCAAACATGGTTAACTGACCTCAAGCTACGAGCTCAGGAGAATAAAGTCGTCAAAATGTTCTCTCAAACAAAAGGTCTAAAGCTGGAAAAATAGCCTACAGAGCAGGCGTTCAAGTAAAGTTTGGGCGAAAATTAGACCGCGCGAAAAATGAAGCGAGGCGAAAATTTATCGCCTCGTTCCATTTTTCGCGCGGTCTAATTTTTGCCCAACTTTACTTGAACGCCTGCTCTGCAGGCTACTGAAAAAATGAAATAGTAGAAGTTGTGCTAATTTACAGATTTCAAAAACACCTCTAATGAATAGAAAAATATACGGAAAATATAGGCCCCTGATGAGGCCCGGAAGGCCGAAACAGTATTGTCTGCCGTTAGATATAGCTCTTTGGCATTACAAAGCTTTGCTTTTATGTCCAAATCGAGCACTTCAGTAGGATGAGTCATTTTGTGCAATTCTGCGAAGCTCACTAGTTTCTAGTTTGAGCACTGTGGCATGGCTTAAATGGTATCACAAATGTGGAATCATTTGGGGTGGCTTTAAAGCTTAACCACCATCTTAGAATCAGCATTGCACTGATGAGGCCCAGAAGGCCGAAAGAGTACTGTCTGCAGTTATACGGTAAATATATATGAGAAGCGATAATGTTTTCTCTTCCTTTCACTGCTATACCAATTACCCCTTCCCATCTCGCGGCACGCCTCACCACGCCCCTTCCTTTGGAGAGGGGTTCAGATGAACAAAAGTCTCCACACTTGTGTAGTGTTGCTTGCCTTCTTTTTTGCGGCCAGCAAGGTAAGAAATATACGGTATGCAGGCTTACCAAGCGGTAAATACTATTTCTTCCAGACTCCTCAGCAAGGGGCAGACAACAGTATTTACGTTGCCTTATCTCCCGAATTAGAAGGCAAGGGAGGTAGATATTTCGTCAACTGTCAGTCAACACAATCTTCAGATGAGTCATACAGGGAAGATGTTCAGAAGAGACTTTGGAAAGTGAGCTGTGAGCTTGCTGGCATACCTAAATGAGACAATTATCAGGGTAGCAAAAGCTTTTTAGTTTCACTATGCGAATGGGCGATTTGTTTTTGTTTTGTTTGTTTTTCCGAAAAATAACACCAAAACATTACTTTGTTCCAGAATGAGATCAAACTAGGGCAATATACGTATATTTATGAATTAATTACAAAAAAAAATATTCTTAGAGCAAGACAGTAATCATTGAGCTAGAAATGTGTGGATGGTAAAATACTTGCGACAGCAGAGAAATATTACAAACACCATTGTTAGTGGAAAAGCAAACCCTATGTTGAAGCCGTAACACCACTTCACTTATTAAATATACATGTATGGAACACCAGCTAGACACACCTGGTGTCAAACACAGCTGGTGTCAGACACAGCTGGTGTAAGACACAGCTGGTGTCAGACACAGCTGGTGTCAGACACAGCTGATGTCAGGCATAGCTGGTGTCAGACCCAGCTGAGGTCAGACACAGCTAATGTCAGACAGCTAGTGTCAGACACAGCTGGTGTCAGACATTGCTGGTGGCAGACACAGCCGGTGTTAGGGTATATTAACACTGGCCAGTCAAGTTTATCGAAATCTGATTGGGACGAGTAATGAGCTGACGAAAAGGAGATGATTATCAGTCTTTCGGCAAACCGGTTCATTGAAATCCAAGAGTCACTGACAGTCACAAATAGAAATTTATCCCATTTTATTAATTGCTAACAGACGAAACCATAATGGTGATAATTGAAGGAGTTGTGGTTGTGGATGGATGGAAGGATGGATGGAAGGACGGACCGACGGACGGACGAACATACGGATTAATGAAGGGAGTGATTATCTGCTTGACTTCATTTAACTAATTGATCTATTGAATCATTGATTTTCTGTGTTTAAACAATGATCTCAATTGTTTCCCGCCAAAAGGATCGTTAGTTCTCAAAAACTAGACTAAAGTGTGAAATCTTTAATTTCGGTATTTATTTGGGATGGGCAATTTCATCAGAACGTTACGGTTGCCATTCTCTCTTTGCGTTTATGCACTCCGTGTTTCAATTACTCAAATCGACAACAATACAACACAAAACAAACGACAATGAAAGATTACTGGCTTTAATAAGGAAGTCTTTAAGCGATTTACCCTAGGTCATTGTAAAATATTTTGGCAACGTTTTCCGTAGTCTGTTACAAGGAACTGGTGCTTCCAGTTGATCATATTAAGGTAATCCATAATTAGCAAATCACAGCCCGGATTTTACAGATTTTGGTCGAGAATTTATTCAAAACAAACAGTTTAACCACAATTTTGGAGATTTTATAAGCATTTTCTTCTTTGATCACTGCGTCTCCAGGAGTGATGGAAAAACGATTAAGTTGGAATTAAAGAAAATTAATTACAGATTTTCATTCCAACCTCTTTGACTCGAATATACACCATCTGGTTTAAGCATTTTGGAAAACCTTTCGGATATATTTTTGCATATTGCAAAACCATCTGAATGTGATTTGGATAGAAGAAATGTTATGTTTACAAAATTCAAGTTTTAATACGAGAAATATAAAGAAACTGTACAGAGCGTAAACGTGTGAATCAAATATTGAAACCCGAAAGATAAGCTTCTCGGACATACTGAAAATCGCTTTTTCCGAACAGCCTCGAAAGTATTGTGTCTATTCCGGCTCACGAACTTGGGTAAACACAGATCAAGTTTCTTCCATCTTCTCAACATTGAACTTCCATTGTCGTGGCACGTGATTATAACTCAGTTGGCCAGTAGTTTCCTGTTTTTCTCCAAAGTGCAGCTGTCGAAATTCGCGTTTTTCGTCAATATACTTTGACCGAAAACTAAACTGTCCTGAAGTGCGGATTTTGGAAAGACCGGTAAGCAAAGTTCCTTCTTCGCTATTGGTTCTTGCAGTCACTTTCTGTCATCTTTAAAAATCAAATAGCTAGAACTTAATCTCTTTGCATTCCTTTTTTAGTGGGTTTAGTCAAATTCTGCCCTAAACGTTTACTGAGTTTCTACGGATGACGTACATCCAGTGGTATCGTCGACATTTTCTTGCTTAAACGCTGATTCTCTTCGAGTCTTGTATTGCACGCCGCTTGTCAGAAAGTATATTTGTGGAAACAACACTCTCAAGAAGCTTCAAAGGTATAGTTGTTCTGTTATTTGATGCTAAGTAAACGATGGTCAAGTGAAAGTAATCATTCAGTCGTAGCCAAGAAGATCTCAAGTCGTCGTAGATTGTGGTACATATGCTTTAAGTTACATAAAAATTGTTCTCTCATTTTAAGGTGAAGGAATTTGTAGGTAAATTCTGCTACAAAGCTACCCCTCCGACGTTTCTAGAGCGATTTAACCTAAAAACCACCTGTAAACTGTGATTTTTTAGACAGTCATTCTTGGAGGAGCAATTCGCCCGTTTGGATTGGTTTATGTCTTGTTTCAAAAGAAGGAAGCTATATATACGAGCTAGTACATCCTCGGTTTGAGAGAGGAGAACTTCTTTGAAGTCGAGGAACTTAGAACTTACAACGGGAACCTTTAATGTTTGTAATTGACCTCTGGCCAAGCGTGCCTCACGCCTAATAAATCTTTCGGTTCCACTGAAAATCGAGATGGCATCGACGCCGCACTTTAGTGTTGTCAAATCCTTGAAATTAACGCTTGGTTGGGGCTAAAACTTTGTATAAAACAATTCTCCCCTTAAGGAAGATTTTAGTTTTTCTGCTCTCTAATGTATCGGTGGGAACGTAAAAAAAATCGATGAAATTCGATGCGTGCGGCTTGCTATTAAGCGTTGAGGAAAGCAGTACCATGACAAATATATTGGCTCGTCGTTTTTGTTTTATACTTTTTAAAGTTTATTTGAGTTGGCAAATCAACTCGTTTAGTTAAACTGCACATTGAAGAAAACAATGCAGCCTATCATTTTCGTATCGATGTGTTATTCTAAAGAGGAGGCGTGTTTTGAAATCAAGTAATTCTGGAAAAAAAAAACATAAAGAGAAAATAATATGGAAATATCAAGAAGGTCAAGTAAGTTGTCAGGAATGGCGTCTTTTAATCAATCTTCGTTATTAAACCAGGAAATTGTAACTTACCGCTAAAAGGCTTATCGTTCAATAACAGATAATTAATCCTTGCGTAACTTGAATCAGTCACGCCTTCTTTGCGACTTAATGATTCAGGAACTCCTTTGATTAGCATTCAGTTCGCTCTAGCCATGGTAAAGTAGATTAAGCATAAAATTTGTATATCGTCAAGGAATCGAAAGGCTATGTATTGATCATGACGATTTTTTTTTCTTTTTTTCATTGAATGACGTCTGACCGCGCTCTAGACAATGACCCCAGTTTAAATCTATTTTTATCCTTTTGCATGTTTGCCTCGGCCTTTCGCAACAGACTCAAAGTGTGACTTACATTTGAAGCTGATTATTTCCCATGTGACACTTTATTCTGTCAAGGAGCTCTGTGGTGCCGCTGGTAGAATGGGAAAATTAATTTTTTTCTTCAAGATAAATATAGGTGAAAGAAAGGTTCAAGAAGTTAAAGCGCAGGCGCGATCGGACAACAGACTTTCACTAAGTTGACATCATGACTCAAATTAATATCATACCGTGGTTTCCTAACTTGCATACTCAACGGAAGGAGGAGAGTGCTTAATCGCATTTGAAATGAAAGGGTTGATACTATTACATGAAAAAACTCTTGATATTGACAAAAGGCAATAGAGCAATTACGACAAATAAAAGATATCAATTTTACAAATTTCACCTTAATATGGGAAAATAGAAAAGATATAAAATTCTTCGAAATTCGTTTCATCAAGGCCATCACAGAGGGTAGATTGATTGTGATTGACAAAGATCGAAAAAAAGGTTATGTATGGGGGGAAAAACGAAACAGAATACCCACTATCGAGATCCGATTGTCTTCAAACAAGGTTGGCTAAGTTTGAACGCCCTTGTTGTCGAGGGATTACCGTGGGCTAGCATTTGTAATAATCCTTAGTTTGAATTACACTAATTCGCAAACGCAAACCAAATCGCAATTGCAAGTGTGATATCCACACGGGTACGAATAGGCAAGGCTGATAAGATGCACAGGCACAGTTCAATTTTTTTCCAAAATGGCGAATGAAGCTTTATTTTCTCAAGCGTATTGGTTCCTTAAATTCCATAGCTTCTTGACCTGTTTATAACAATATGCACATAACTGGCGTGGTTTTCCAAAACTTCTTTTTGACTACATGTATTTTCTAACGAGAGTCCAGTTGGACTAACTGAAGAATGTTTTTATTTTAGCTTGAATTTAACCCTTGCAAGCCAGTCCAACCTGATTTTACATTGACAACGACGTAAGGTTAACTTAAGTACAAGAGGCACTCGAATAAGTTCTTTGAGAATAGCGGCAATCAAGTGTACGAAGGTCAGGATCAGCATACCATCCATTGACTACATCCACGTGGGTTCACATAAATGATCGAGTTATTGCAATAGAAGAAATGAAAATGTTCCCCTCGCTTACTCGAAGAATACTTGCTTCTTCAAACAACAAGCACACATGCAAAAAACTAAACCCATGGAACTCGAGTCCTTCCAAGAACAGAACTTTAAAGTGCTCAGGCTAACAAAAACTTATAATTGTCAGTTCGAAAGATTGCAAAAATGTGCCCTCGAATATTTTTTCAGTCTGCGATGGAAATCTCATTTGGTTTTTTTTTTCGCTTGGATCGACATCAAAAACTTTATTTAAGGTAAAGGCTAGATACTTTCCTCTCTTATCTCCTTTTTATGCGGCCTCATCCAACACCTTCGGCTTTTTTCAGAGTCTGTGCGATGCTAAAGAGGTGTATGTTTCAAATATGGACAGATTTGGTCGTATACGTAGGTAGTGGTTGGGTCAGTCGCGGAACACAGATCACCTGTTCAATGTCATTCATTAAGGACGTGTCTGTAAGAATCAAACATCTTGGGAAATGAAAATTTTCAACGCCCCTTCAAATTTTGTATGCAAATAGGCAATCAGGGGGGATGCACAAAAATGCTCTTTTTAAAGGTTGCAGCACTCTTGTTACCATGGTAACAACGGCTGCTTGTTCGAGGCCTGGGGCCTTATTTTCATACAAAAACATCGCAAAAAAAGTGTTAAATGTTTATTTCTCTATCTCAAGCTAGATTGGTACTTCTAGCATACATAATGACCTCATTCGTCTTTAATTTGATGCATTCAATTTTCCCTGGGGATGAATGTGAACACACCAATAGATTATTTATCTTGGTACAGTTTCGGTCATTTTTTCTGTAGGGTAAAACTGAGTAAACGTTTGTCTAAATTTCTTCAAAAGTACACCGATTCTGGAACTGAAACTACGCACTTAGTTGGTTATAATATTCTAGTTTTTAAATATGTAAAAATCTCTGCGGGCCGGACTCTACTTTTCATGGTGGCAATTCGCGAACGAAGCTCCAAAATCAGATATTTAATAAATTGGCAATGTTTACATCTAATGTTCTCAACAACAAACGTTTCAGACAAATGAAAAGTGCGAGACTTTGAAAGAATGTTATCTTCTGAGCAATTTCCCGAAGAGAAATCTTGCCTCTAACTTTTATATTTAAAAAAAAAATTGATCAACCTTCCCCAGAGTGCCTAACTGCATGCAAAATTTGAAGGGGGGTTGAAAATTTTCATTTCCCAAGAGGTTTGATTCTTACAAAGACTCGTTCTTAAGTACTCTTGTAATTGCCTCTTACGGGTGTCATGGGGGAGTACAACCATTCAGAAAAGTGAAAGCTCCATGTGCTAAAAATGTAGCCTTTAAACCACTCAAAATTCCCGATCAGTACCGCTCAAGCTCAGATATCATTTTTATTTTCGTATTTCATTTTTTAACTGGTTTTATTTTTTCGCTAGTTTCATTAAGCAAGGTGAAAATTCAGTACAAAAAAGTCACCTGCCGGAAAATACAGACTAATGTTTGCTACCCCAAGATATACCGCTGTTCACGTAAACTAAAAGTCGATCGTTCAGTTTTTTTTTTTTTTTTTAAATAGAATAACGAATCAGCATTTCTTGCTAGAGTTTTTGGTGTGTGCTTGTTCTCACTCTCAAACCCAAGCCACGTTTACAAGGCTAAGGTAGAGAGAAAGCTATTTTTTATGCTTGAAAGAGGAGTAAAATGACCAGTTGTTTCATGCTCGTTTCCCAGCTACTCGTTGACTCAGGAAACATGGTACTTGTAATTCTACTTGTTAAGTACTGCAGAACCTATTATCAGAGATCAGCCGGAAGGAAATATCTCGAAGTGTATCAGGAATGAAATGAAATCAACGCCAAGATCCATTTAGAGCATCTCTAAGTTCATTGGAATTACACATGGTCAACCAATTCTACGTTTTCTTTTTTTTTTTTTCCTCTTTGGTTTTAGCTTTGGCTTTCCGAGAAAAAAAGATTTTTAAGGTTCAGAGAACAAAGTTCAGATTCAATCGGATTCAAAGATAGATTTGTTGCATCCCACATGCATGATAGACAAGTTAATTAAAGAAATTGGTTAACTCTAAATGGCATTGTTTCGATATTAAGAAGGACTGTCTGAGTAGTTCTTGGGAAATAGGGCGCATGTTGAGCGTTATCATAACGTACGATTTTATTTTAGTAAGTCTAAATATCTATAAGGTTGTTTTTAAATTCAGACTATCTCAAGATTTCCGCAGAGATCCAGTTTCGCTACTGACGTGGATAATTTTATTTGTCACGTCAAGGTAAAGGTCAGCTGAAATGAATGCACTTGTATTGGATGTTACTAAAATTAGGAATGGGGAACGGGGAACGAGGAACGGGGAACGGCGAACGGGAACCGGTGTACAGCGGTAACCCACCTGAGAATTCAAAATGGCGGAGTAAACGATATTTACAAACACTGATTTTATCGCTAGGTCACCGCTTGCAGCGAAATTAGACGACTCGCTTTATTTAACTATTGCCCAGGCGAACCCACGAAGCCTAGTATTCCGAGGCGAGAATTCGAAGTCAACGTTTCTGCAATGGCTGCCACCATTTGTTCTGACGTCTCTCTTTGATTTTCCTTTGTGAAATCTGCATCTTTTGGCAGAGTTTGGGTATGTTGGTTGTTTGCATTGCCCAACAGTTTTTTTTTTGCAGATAAGTAGCAAGGAGGTAATATATTAGATTAACAGAAATGAGCTAGGAAACGTAATAATCAGCCTAGTTATTAAAATTACTACATGCAGATATCTGCTTATCTTACCGCAAAATAACATCAGGAACATATCTTTGTATCGACCCATAAACTTCCATATAAACAATAGAGAAATCAAACATTGACAGAACTTTTAATAACATTTCAGTTAACATGTTATCTAACATTTAATTTAACACTTAATCTTCGAAAGGCCCTCAAAAAAGCTTTGAAGACATGCTAAAATATGAAAAAACATGAAATATGAATATGAAAGTCTGCCAAGCCAGGTTAAAATTGTCTTTCACTGCAATAAATAGCATTTTCCTTCTTAGACATTATTTTCAATTTTATAAGAAATCATTTTAAGCGACAAAACTTACTGTTTAAAAAAGAAAAAAACAGCTGTCATTTAAAACTCAACATATCAGTTAAACAAAACCCAACATGTAAATATTTAAAGAAAATAGCTTGTAGCTCTGAGTTGATTGTTCAAATGTTGTGCATGAATTGTAAGATACTCAATTCTCCGAGGATTTGATTTCTATGCAACCTGCAATGTGTGCCAGACAAAAACTAAATTTATATTATGAGGCACTCAACATTTTAAAGTAAAATCCTTCAATAAAACCTACACTTATCGTCCATGCTTTTTGGTCCGGCGATCGCGTTCGAAGAGCACATGCTCAAAACTAGTTGCCAGACCTTTTTAGTTCTCTTTACTCCACCATTTTGAATTCTCAGGCGGGTTACCGCTGTACACCCGTTCCCCGTTCGCCGTTTGCCGTTCCCCGTTCCCCGTTACCAGTTCCCCGTTACCAGTTCCCCGTTACCAGTTTTAGTAACATCCACTTGTATTTCAGTAAGATGAAGAAACTCTAATGCTGCACTACCATATGGGAACGATTCCTTTCCATCTCGATTCACGAGTTTTTTTTTTTAGATTGGCCAGAAATCCAAATTTGGATGCATTAATTGGTTGATCTTGAGGAATGGCGAGTGGGGTAGGCATTTATAGATTATGCTGGTAAAAGTGGCATATTATGCTAGTAGCATTGCTTTTTTTTTTTTGGCCAAATTATGCTAACATTATGCTCTTTTTTCCAAATTATGCCACCGTTTTTTTAAATTATGCTCTTCGAAAAAATGCAAATAAGTCCAAAATATATATTTTTTAATTAGAAGCCGTTCGTCTACAGGAAAGAAACGCAACAAATCCGCAATGAATTTCAAATAAACACGTGGTTCAGGTTAGACCCGGGCTCAGTGCTTCACAGTGAACTACAAATGCTACTAGTTTAACTAAAACTTTAAATATCGATTAAGGTCACCAAGTGCTTGGGACTAGAGACAAAAAATGATCAAATAATGGCATCAAAAATGATCTGATAATTATCAAAATGCGCAAATTATGCTAGCATTGCTACTTGGCAGAAATTATGCCAGTTTGCTCGAATTATGCCAAAAATTATGCTAGCATAATCTATAAATGCCTAGAGTGGGGCTTATGATTTTGTAGGATATCTATCTTTGCAACTTAGCTAAGACAGGTTACCTAGCCTTGTTTTCTATCAATTCATTTGAAATTGATAAGAGAAATACGTTTATTTTCTCCCATGTTTTCCCCCAAAAAGAGGAGGTGGCAACTAATTACGCACACGTAGGTAGTCAAGAAGTTTTTAAGATTAGAAAAATTAGTCGTAATTCAGCTCACCTACCGAGACTGAGTGAGCCAATTATAAGCTCATTTTTTTTTGAGAAAAAAAAAATTAATCTGTTTTCAGTCTGTGTCACATACTGACACATACTGACCCATAATAACACATGAATCAGTACAAGCGGATGAACTGAAACCCATAAATAAACGTCTTAAAAACATTCCTTTCTTTCGAAGTTTCTCAATGTAATTCAAATAATTCGTTATTTTAATTCGTGTAAATCATCGATAAAAAGCCTTGTAAATAAACGAATTGCTCCGTTATTTATCATTGAAGGTGAATTAATCCACGGATTACCAACCAGATTAAAGAGCTGATTAAAGATTAAGGAAATCCAATTATTTACCTCGAAGTAAATGAAAACAATTGTGCTTGACGCTCTGCGTGATTCAAAAGATCTGTTAAAAAAAAAAGGAAAAAGAAAATCCGTTCACTTAACACGGAATATCTAGCAGGTATGTTGTCCAATTCTTTCTTTTTTTTTTCTTTTTTCTATGAACATTAAGATAGCTCTGCAATGTTTTTAAGGTCAAAGTGTTTGACGTGCTCTTTTCTGTTTCTTTGGATCTTGAGCTATCACGATTTCAAAGAAGCAGACTGATGTCTTTGTTTCTCGGCTAATTATAGCCAAATAAACAAACGCGTATGGTTCATTTAATCAACACTGTTTCATATTCAAATCCAGACAAATGGGACAAGAATTAGTGTATACTAGGCACCAAATGGGTGTTCTCATTTTAGATCGAATAATTGTCGAAGTTTTGCATGCATATATAGTCTAACGGGCAACTGCTTCGGGACGACCGCAAGCAATACTCGTGTCTATAACCGGAAACATAGCAATAACAGCCGACAGTGATTCTTTCTTGATATAAATGTCGGAAAATGATAGCTCCTTTGGATGGTTGGAGCAGAGTTTCGCTTGGCATGAGTTTGGATGAACACGCTTTGAATTATCTGGTACAAGCACTTGTCGACAGAAAACAAGGGCGCTCGCGTGTCGGTAATTTCGGGTTTGACAACGAGTTCAGACACATTTGCGGTAAAAGGGGGAATGTGCACGGCGGGTTCAAGTTTTCTTCGAAAGTTTGCATAATTTACTTTTTCACGCTCGGGCTAAATCATGATGATACAAAAATAAGACCATTCAACAACATGCATCAATGCATAGGCTTAAAAGCACGAGGAAAATATTACCTCCATGAAAGTTATAACACATTCAAATTGGACAAAACTTAAGCAAATTACGTTTGGACTCCGGCTGATAATGTTATTGAACTTGACTTTATAAACAACTATAGATAAGACACTAAATCAAGTTATATGTTATGAAAGCTCAACTAAAAGTAACTGTATAGCTCTTAAACTTTATGCGCAATGCTGGCTCCCAAAATAGCTCTGAGGAGCAATGGTTTTGAAAAACATTCTACTCCCTTGTTCTTTTGAAATCGAGCACTGATTAGTTCTTGACACTAATTGATTTCCAATAACGCCCTTAAAGCGGGGGTTGCCAGTCTTCCAGTGGACAAATGATCAGTGATGAAAGATGGCCCACAAACGTTACCACAACTATGTCAACATACGGTAACAGTAAATCTTCCTCGATGCTATCGTTTAATAAATAAATAGATAGATAAATAAATATCGTTTAATCCACTCTTTGCAGTTAAAGCTAGGTACAAACTGAATTACCAAGCGGTATTATTTACAAAACTGTTAAATCTAATTAAAGTATAGTAATGTATAGTCTACGTAATAATCTAAAAGTTATAAAGTCATCAGCTCTCTTGGTTCTTGCCTCCTGGCGAACGGACTTTTCACGCCCAGATCTTCGATTATAAGGAACATTATAAACATTAGCTTGAGCGCGGAGTTTCCATGTCGCAATGAACTTCCTACTTAATGTTTCTCGCTTGACCTCTAGGCTTGGGAGACCAGATATGGTCAGGGCTTCCTTATTAGTAACACCCGGAAAAACTACCTTAAGTGCTATCCTTTGTATAGTTTCTGATTTGGATGACAAATATTCAGGGATGTCTGGCCAAGCAGCCACGGAATTTTCTAAAATAGATCTAACAATACACTTATAGATATTTACAATATTGCTATTCGCTACGCCAGCTCTTTTAAGCACTCTTAAGGTATATAAACGTTTGGCGGCCTTACAATAAATATAGTCTATGTGCTCATCCCATTTAAGATCGTCTCTGATTTTAAGTCTTTTAACACCAAATAATTTAATCTGCTCAACACTGTTGAGCGGATTAAATTACTTTAAATTACTCCCCCTACTCTTCCCACTTCCCCTCCCCCCCCCTCCCCCTCCTCCTCCCAACGCTTTCTTCACCGGCCTGAGAAGGGAAGGAAAATTTTTATGAGACAAAATATATGAGGAAACTATGTTCACTGTGCAAATCTATAATTATGTAACCACCGTTATGCCGTTGCATTCATTCATTCATTCATTCATTCATAAATCAAAATAATCACCACGCGAACCAGTTAAAACCCGGTGTAAAAGCAAGCAAACTACCTGAGGCGCGGCAAAGCGCGAGACTAAACCACGAGTGTGTGGAGTTTTAAATCTAATATTTGAAAGGTTGGTGCTCGATTTTTGCGCCTATAACGGAACGTAACGAGGCAACATCAATGTTAACTGGATTACTCTAAATACTTAACTGAAAACTGCTCTGAATAAATCACCTTTCGTTACCATGAACACTTTTCAAGAAGATAACCCTAGCTTTTGATGCCTACTCACTTTCCATGCGCTGAAAATTAATAGCACCCATTTGTTACTGGTTGATCCCCGTTTCCCAGGGGTGGATGATTGAAAAAATTTAATGTTGGTTTCTTTTCTCGACTCCTATCTCGCAGTGAACTCGTGTAGCCGCGATCAAGATTTTGATAGATACCTCGATATCCATTTTGATTTGAGATGTCATTTTGGCATAAAGTACTTTTTTTTAAGACAAAGTGAGAGAAAGGAATGTTTTCGACGATTGATGAGAGCAAAGTATAAACAGCAAAAAAGGTTGGATAACTATCATATCACTCACTTGGTTAAACATAGAAAATCAAAAAAGGATTACGATAATTAAAGATTTGTTAACTACAACGAGTTGCCTCAGTCTAAAAAGAGCACTCTAATTTAGGAAGCCGCCAATTGTTTATCTATTTTTTTTTTTTTTTTGTTATTCATTTTCCATCTATTTTTGGCCTAAGGTCACCACAAAAACCGACTTAAGCTGGAGCTGGTGACATAATGTTTGCCTAAACGCACAATGAAGCCATCGTTTCACTTTATTTCGGTAATCTTCTCTCGCATGAATCGACTTACGACTTTGAGAAGTGATTTGGTGGCTTTTAAGGAATTGAACTCAACCAAACATTTAATATCCGCTTTATTCTAAATAAACAAACAACGTAGCGCTACTTATGCCCAGTTGGAAAAGGCAAAAATTCTATCTCGAACATTGTTGTAATGACAGAACAGACTGGGAGGTTAATTTCTCTCGCTCAGTGCGGTTGCGAGGCGCCATCACGAAATAGATAGCCCCACAAGTTCAGCATTACATTTGTTCGCTTCGAGGTTTTTCAATTTCGATTGTCTTCGTTCGTTGTGTCCAGGTTGTACGTAACTCAGCAGAAGTGTTCCCATTTGGACGATCAAAGTTTAAGAAACGTGTACCACGGAATGCAATAAGAGAGAATCGCTAAAAGCCGGAAACACTCTGATACAGATGCACGTCAACTTAGCGAGGATTTGGCGATCTAGATCACGTACTACAAATGAGTCATGTTTCACGCCCATATGGAAAGACATGAATTAAATCAACAAAACTACAAGTGAACATGTACTTTGTGGAACTTAATGATTAAGAAGTCGGATCAAGATAGATAGCGTACGATAAAATAACACACAACAGACAATGGATGGTAGGTTGGGTGAAGTTTGCTTTTCTAATATTGCTTCTTTTTTTAATTCATCGTTTCCATTTAACAGTGTCCCGAACAAAGCTCTTATTTGTGCTCTCGGGGATCAGCATGGACGAAAGTTTGTTTTTTCTAAGATATCCTGATACACTGCCAAGCTCTATGTAGCATGCAAAAAATTAACTACAAACAGACAGTTAATGAACAATTTTTCCACAAAAGGTGAAAAATTGTCTCAACCTACTCTGAGACTTGGGAAAATGAAGGTTCTATCCCGGTAGAATAATCGTAAGTTAAACCCTCTGGTCAGTCGATGTTCGTCACTTCGCCTTTTAACGCATTTATGCAAGTTCTTAGTCAGTTTCCCTAGTGCTGTTCATCTGGGGAAGGTCGCCAGGAAATTTTCAGATAAATTTCTTGTTTCAGAATTTTTAAAATACACATTTTTTTTTCTTCGTTCAACTCCATTCTGATCTCTTAAGGCAACAATCTCTCGAACACGGTTCTCAAACTTTAGCTAGGTCACGAAATTCGAATGGGAAGGTCTCCCAGACATAATTAGTAGGGGCACTTATCTAGAGCAACGTCGATCTATGATTTTCACTGGACACGTACTCCCTTCCAATGTGTCTATGCGATCTTGCACACCAGCATTATATTGAGAGAGGCAGGGGAAACAGTAGGTGTCCCAAAATTGCGCCTGGGAGTGTAGGTTCGAAAAATTTCATATTTTTGTTACTTTGAAGTAAAAGCTAGGTGAGGGTCACTTTCTTGTTGATTTTCTGATGATTCTTAAACTTATCAAGCACTTGAATTTTTATCGTATTCGTGTCTTGAAATCATGACTGAGATTCCCTGATTCATTTTCCATGCAATAGTAGTTCACGGGCATTACGTAACGATGTACGAAAATCTATACGGATTGTTATGGAAAGAAAGCTATGCTTAGTCATAATTGACAAGCTTATGTTTCTTTGTGAAAGGTTTCATTTGGATTTGAAGTTCCCGTCAATCCAAATTAACCTGCAGAGTTACTTTAATAATTTCAAAGGGGAATATTGTCTCATATTTATCGCTCAGTCTGGATATGCCAAGGGGAGACAGTCTATAAATTCAGTGAGATGTTGTTTTCAATCGATACTGATGACTCCGCCCTCAAACAATCTTCGTGTGAGATTCGTCAGTCTCATCCCAAGATTAACAGATTAGCCTACTGTTTTGCTACAAACCACAGGGAAATCCAATTACAGCTAAGATGTACTTTTTTGGCATGATTACGAATCTGCTCTGCATGATCGATAATAACAACCATCGAACGCTTAGGTGCGAAAGGTAAGTCGTATTCCTAAAGGGGATAGATTGTGGCTGAGAGATTCTGCTCTACTGTGAAAGGTAGATATACTCGATATAACATGGGGTAAGTTGCTAAATGGTTTTCATTAGCTTTCTAAAACTTTTAATGGTCTGGGTGTCCTTCCTGATTAGATGTTATCTTTCTACTAATTTTCCCTTCGGTTAGGATTTCCTCCAAAGAAGTAAGGTAACAATTTTTTTTTTAACTTTACTGTTTATTCTTGCCTGTCCAAAAAACCTTGAGACAATAAAAGGTCGACATTATTGCTTTCTAGCGGGCGGAGGTCCAGCTTTGAAAGATTGCAGTAAGATAGGTTTTCCGTTTCGTGAGTGAGTTACCGCAGATTTCTCGTCACGTTATCTTATCACGCTATCTTCTCGACCACTATGACATGCTTCGTTCTGCACCGTAAACTGGAAAAACAAAGAGTTGCTGCATGAAGAGATGGCTTATTCGGACTCTAACCAAAATGAATCCAAAGTCGAAACTAGTCGATTTTTACATTTTTTTTTTAATGTATACTATTTTTTCGCTTCAGGATATACATGTAGATCCTCACTGAGTCAGAACATGTACATGAAGAAGGGGGGGGGGGGGGGCAAGGGGAAATCGTGTTCACGGGAGGGTGACCACCGCCGGGGAGCGTTGAAATGATCAAGATATTATTAAAGACAAAATGATAGATCGTGGATTCTCACGAAAGTCAACATGGTAAATCCTTTCGTATTGTTTCGATAGTTAAGTTACCGGGAAAAAAATAGTAGCAGAGAGATTGGTCGGCAAGTTCTTTAAAGAAAAATGACATCATTCCTACAGTTGCATAATTTTCCTGGGCCCACCGTATTGAATGTCTTCGGAAACTGACGGGATGCGTAAAGTTTCTTCTTCTAATCCTGTGCTTACACTTGTACTAACTGTATCATTTTTGTTCCCTACATTTTGATTGACGATTAGCTTTTCTTCAGGAATTGGTCTTTTGACCAAGTGATTTTTCACTTGCTGACAGTAATTCCTTTCTAAAGTTTGTGCGGTATGTATGTATCTGTCCACAATGAAAAATTATTATGTGAGGTGAAGATCACGCGGTCAAATCTCCTCATTATAGAATTCAGTCGGTCATTAGCCCTGTAGATTTGTGAGTTTCAGTGAGTCTTGAAGGGTCTTGAAGCTTCCCTGGTAGGTCTTGACAGAGACTTGAAAGCGGCGAGGCAGCACAGTTTATTCTAAATATCACAGACATAGTTATTATTCTTTGTTTGGCCTAAATTTGTTAAGGCCGGTTAAAGGTTAAATTGCAGATGGTGGGTTTATCGCAGCGAGTCTTAAAGTTACCCTGGTAGGTCTTGACAGAGACTTAAAAGCAATGAGGCAGCACAGTTTATTCTAAATATCACAGACATAGTTATCATTCTTTGTTTGTGGATGGTGGGTTTATCGTGTGTTGCCTGATTACAAACGGTATCTCTAGACTGACCGTAGCTAATTAACCTTCAAAACTGGCCCTGGCCATCTATTTTTATAACAAAGGAACTTTTAAGGGGGCATGCTTCACTCCATTAGCGTCATTCGAGACCGCAATTTGAATAATGCCAGCAAATGGACACAGGAAATTACTTTACAATACTTTGCAAGCTCAGGAGTAAAGAGGGTTTTTTTTTTATGTTATTGACAGTAACCCTGAAAGCAGTGTTGGGAAAATGTGATACCGTAGATCAACTCTTTAATACCTGCAGTAAGAGAGACGTTGGATAATTTCAGCCTTTATGAGTGACTAGCTTGTAATTTCTCCTGACAATACCACCGCTAAATCAAACATGGGTTAGGGTCATCAACTAACAAAACTTCTGTCTGATAGAAAAGTTGTTTTTGTCGGTAACACAGAAAATCTGTAGAGATCAGTATGGAGACCTGATTTATATTAGCATTAGGGTGTAAGAGTTAAGAATGGTATTTTTAAAGTTTGACTATTATTAATGTCCTAAATGTCATTTTGAATGTCAAAGTCTCTTTCGAATTTCTAAACAAATATGAAAAATCTGGATAGGCGAACCGTAGGTACGTGTGCTTCGTAAGAACTTCCGACAAGGCATGAAACTGAATACAAAGAATGGAAGAGTTATGTCTAAAAATTAAATGATTATGGCGAGGAGAGCGATACCCTGGAGATTACATCGTCACAAAATATACATAGTTTTGTCATTTTTACAACGTGGGTCACACTATCACTGTAAACGAGTCTTCGTTGAAGAAGAACTGTAGATTGCAAGCTTTTGTTCACTTTTAGTCAAGTTTCTAGGTACTGTGTGAAGCTGGCTTTGAAACAAAACATGCCTGATTCTTTGCTCTCTTCTTATCTCGAATTGAATGCTTCTTAAAAGCTTTTATTGTCGCCAGAGCTTGAGTTCATTTATTGAAATTTTATTATGGCAGATTTTCGGTAGTGATAAAGGTCTCTTGTCAGACGCAGACTGGGGCAATACCAAGGGTCATTTATGTGATGGCTCATTCGATATCACATGCAACTGCAGTGGAGACTATTTAAAATTACGGTATCTGTAAAAGGGCTACGCTGAGTTATCAACGATGCTGACTTATCGCCGATGAGGATAAACTTCATTTTTTCTGAGTAACCTACGAAATCACTCTTTTACTGCAAAGGAACGGACTAACGCCCTAAAAAAGCATGACGATTTATTTTCTGTTATTTCACTGGAATCTTTTCCGATTAGAAGGAATAACTCGTTATTCACTCTCACGTAATCTTGACCCTCCCATAACATCTATGTTACAAAAGCTTTAGAACAGGTATAAACACGTAAAATAGGCGACCGTCTTTGGTTACCACAATCGAACAGGCCTCAGCTAAGAGTTATGAGTACCTTACAGCGCACACTACACACAATATACGTTAAAGGCGCTTGAAAAGCCGGCTTCTGTATCCTAAATTATTCTAAAGAAAACTCTCGCCATTGCGATGATCTGAGTCTCTTCAAAACCAGCTAAATGCTACTTGATAAATGATCATAAGGCTAAACGGAAACAAATCTTGGCGAAATATTCGTCCTCTCCACCTGCACGTTCCAAAACCTGAATTGTTCTCTAATGCCGGCCCTTCACAATTAAAAGCATTTAATACCTAGTTTCCCTCCGGAAATGATAAATTAATGACGTGTGCTGTGTTATCTTAAGAAGTCTACAGTTACCCAATGTTTACACTGTACCTTGCGAACACGTTTATCGATCGAGCGACGAAAATGACAGCTTCAAGTGGGGGGTTCGATTCTTCACCTTGTTAAAATACAGGCATGGTAAATCGTGTGTTATCTTCAGTGCGGCACTTGAAGCTTAAGACTTCAATCGAAGCTTAGTATATGGAGCCATCCAACAGTCGACCGATTACATACTAGCGACAAAAGAGTTCCAGGGTGTATACTGGAGGGAAGTTGGTGTATGAGGTATTTTGTGTTGGCGATTGTCTGTGAGGTCCTAAGGCCAGTTATAGTTATTTGTCGCTTTTCAAAACCCTATACGTGATGACAATCAACCTAACAACTGTTTCATAGCTGTAGACAATTACATATGTTTGAACGTTTGTATCAACGGGAGATACTGGAGAAGTCAGATCTCCCTTAAATAATCGTTGCTATTTGTTTTCCGCTTTTTCCGCCAAGCGGCTGTTCTTTCAAACTTGCCAAATCGTACCACGACAGAAAACGACTCCTCAATTTCTTAATTCTAACATTTAATCATTCAAATTTCAACCAAATCGTCTTAATGATAACAGCTGTAATTTTGTGTCGAAAGGAAACAAAGACCTTTCGTTTTTAAAGTATTCTTAATTCTGACGATGTCCTTGGGAAACGGTGTCGGTTTTACGGCCAGAAAATACGTACAGCCATACCGTCCATAATAAGGGAGATTTTATCTTCTATCGGTCGCGTGATGATCTCGTTTCGAATTATTCTTGAAGTCAATAGTCCAGTTTTGACTCCGATAAGCTCAGAGGCAAATTCCTCGCATGCCAGCGGAATGTAATTCGAGAACGGAAATCCTCTTCGCGCAGTAATGGTGTAAATTGCTTATTAAGAAGTCGTTAGAAGGATCTTCATAGGGTGCACAACTAGAAAACTACACTTGCGCCATTTTTTCTTTAGGTTTTTTCAGCCGAGAGCGAGGAAAACTCGAGAAGAGAGACCTGTGCAAGCAGAAGAGTACCATTAAGAATGACCTGCGTCAACATATTTCGCGGGCTATCCACTTGTGCGTAATTCGCGCGTGAAATGTTGAAGGCCACCCTTCACAAGCTGAGATTAAACAGGTAGCAGTAAACCGCAAGGACAGATAGAGAAGACATTTAAAAAGCTCCAGACTTTAAACTAACGAAGAAGAGGATCATTTTCTCACCGCTGAGCTTGCATCATTAATAGATTGATTCTTTAGTAGTTTTTCAAAACCGGACATCAACAGAAAGAAAATCCGATGAATCGAAATATTTGAGTTTTACGGGATGAATGCTGAAAATGGATCGTGGGTGTCATCATAGCCCTATATTTTTATTTTTCGCTTCCAAACTAGAAAAAAGAAACCACAACAACCTCCACGCAGCGGTGGGTTTTCTAGGCTAAGGAAGTTAGTTGCAATCTCTTGGTAAGCGTGATAGAATTCAAAGGAAATATCACATCCCCCGCTCCCATGCTGTACGCTAGTTCCGTCCGTCGATGAAATGCTTGTCTATTCATGAATAATACCAGAAACGTCTTCTAAAGATTACAGAGGCTCCTTGCCTACCCGTGGTGTTTAATGAAATACGATAAACTCGATCGCGAATTGGTGTATTTCGTATCTAAGGGTCCACTGAAAGCTTGGTTAGCGGGTTTACACGAGAGCGCTTTGTACTTTGTAGCGTCGTGCAGAGGGGGCCATGAAACAAGGCCACCAGAGGCTTTTGACAGAACACAGGGATGGAAGTGGAAGTGGTTTCCCCTCTTCACCCTCTTTCGAAGCCAGGCCTATCGTTTTTACAACTACGCCGCCTTCACTCTCATCGAGCACCCAAAGAAACCAGTTGTTACGCAAGCTACTTAGGGCGGGAATCCCACTTCCAACCTATATTTTTCCTAAATTCTAGACCCGTTTTAAATTTTTTGTTTTTTGATTTGTGACTCTCAGTCCTGGTGGCCCAAAGTTCAATTTCCTACAAAAGGCGAATCCCGGTTGCTATTTCAACTCCACAGGCCCCTCTTACAGGTTTGCGCAAGAGGCGGGCATTCTATGAACTATGCAATGTCTTTTTCTTTCGTATATCTTAGAATTATTTTGACGTGCACGAAAATTACCCCATATTCTGTGATTGCTTAGAGGAAACCACTGTAGATTGGACGGTTTTAAATCATAGTTCGACCTCGTAGTAACCGATTGCCAGTGTAGACGCAAGACGTTTGGAGGTTTCATGTTCATCCGTGTGCATTGAGTGAACGGAACCCTCGAACGTTTCCATTTTGCTTTGAATCTTGATCCCACAGAAACTTTTCAAATGTTAAGACATGAAACACGATGTCTGCTCAAGATTGCACGAGCTGCGTAATTGCTAGAATAAATGAATTAACGCAGAATGAGACTGAACAATATGAAATCCTTGTTGGTGACGGAATCAAGTAGCCATTGAAAAAAAGCCATTATACTCAAAGAAATCGTGAAGAGGAAAGAAAACAGATTTGATAAAATCTGTGACAGTGATCGAAGGTCTCTTCAGGCTTTGCTTAGATACATACCATGTTTTAGAGGTCAAGTCTTAAGAGAGCGATAGATTTCTGATCAGAACGAGTATGAGAGCTTTGAGGGTTGCAAGTTGCAGGGAACGTTTGAGCCAAAATTTCGTGGTAGGTATTTGCTCTCTGGTTGCAGCGATTGAATTGCGCAAAGAGAGCGTGAAAGAGGAGGGACTAAGACAGAGGTGAGGGAGGGTTCTTATTCTCTGTTGACTGGATATTTCTTTTATATTTGATGCAGACTATTCCTGCCGAGTAGATGCATACTGAACCATTGAGATCCTCCCCGTCCACCCTGTCGAGATGGCCACCGCAGAAACGGAGAAGAAAACGAAAGAGATCCAAACAGGGACTAACAACACGAGTCAGGTAACGTGTCCTTTCGCCTCTTGCATCGCTTTAACTACCTGCCGTAATTAACACGGAACTTCTCAAGTGATACGGAGAATTGAGACAAAAGCATTAGCTGGATGTTGGCGCGATGTAAAACCAGATTCTCTGAACTAATGCACAAAGAAAGTTTAGTTTCAAGCCACGATTTTGGAATAAAATTAACAAACCAGCCATCCACATCCTCTAACCCTCCCAATTTGGATGAAACATGCGACGTGACTAAAAAAGTTGCATAACATTATTTACAGTAGAGCTCCAAACGTCGTAAGTTTGACAAACTCCTCAATAGCGGGTTGTTTGCTTTTAAAACAAGAATTGTTTTGTAGTTGAATGTTCTTCATTCCGCAATTGAGCCCTCTTTCACCAGATCAGGCGTGGTATTGTGTTTTCTCTGACATATTGTCACGGGTGTGTTGTTTTTGAGGTGGACAAAGACAACTAACACAAAAGACAACACCTCGAAATCAATGTCTTCAATTAACCTCTACCGCGTTAAGTGAATTTTTTTTCCGATAAAAGTCATATTTTGACAACACGAGGATTTTCACAGGTGAGACTTAGATGTTAACATATGCATAGGACCTAACACATCTCGAGCACGTGAAAAACCTGGTACAAGATTTTTTAAAAACTACGTCAGTATCTCGTAACTGGCACAAAACGTTTTTCGGTAACCTGTTTTTCTCTCAACGGGCTCTTTAGTGGTCGAGCAAACGAAATGAATAAATATGGAATGACAATAGACTCGATTTCTTCTCTTTCTACTACAAAAAAGAGATATTCGGTCCTCGAAGTTCACAACGGTTCAACCACTTCCGGTTGCGTGAACAATGGCATTTCCGGAACAAAAAGGTTGTGTGGATTTACTATCAAAATGACGGGTTTAGCGCCAGTTGTACTCTTTGTTTGACTACGAGGGCGTAATTTCCTTTTCTCATTCAAAAAAATTTCCATCAGTTTCTACGTGCAAAGGGAATTATCGTATAACAGCAAGTCAATATTCGTTGTCCATAGGAAGTGAAACTATACTCTATTCCATGTAACCGAACACTGTTCTAATTTTCCGATTAAACGTTCGGACAGCGGAATACTTGTCGGTGTGTCCCGGCAGGCGGTCGGTCGTTTTCGTTTGAAATATGGCGGACGATTTGTTATTATGGAACGAGACAACATGAAGGAATTTGGAGCTTGTGGATGAAATATGTACGTTGGCCGTCACCATGATTACGGCAGATACGAAGATGAATCTTCGGAGGAAGAATGTGAACATTGCTCGAGACAAGACGTTCGTCTACGAAACGACGACAACTGGTCGGGCACACTGTAAGAGCGAATTACAGAAATATTTGGTCTCGCATTTGTAAACTATTATGCCATGCCGTGAGTTTGCCCTCTGCCTCTGGCGTTAATTATAATGTGTTAAAGTATTTAATGTCTTTATCACCTGCCTTGTTAGAGTTTCATAATGAATGATGTTTTCATGAGAAGAATATCTTTAAAATGGCTATTTCCCGGCCAAGTCCAATGTTATGTTTACTATCACGATCGCTTCGGAACGGCCTCCAAAATCTTGGTGTCGATTTCTATTTTTGGTATAATTTGTCCACGCGCTGTTGATTATTTGTTTCATTATTTAAAAACCCATCATCAATATCGTCTGGTTTCAAAATATATCGGACCAGGAATACATTTGGTAGCCATATACTAAAATTTTACGATTTAACGGTGTGAAGGAATCTGTTACTTTGTCCAGTTGCACTTTTTCGTTTTTTAGCAACGAAATGAACAGCCAAAATTTCAAGTGTGCAAACAAAAAGGCGTTTATAACTCTCGATAACGATCTCTTAACTTGTTTCATGGCATTAGCGTGAAATTTATGTAGATTTGGGGTTCACATAATAATCGCTTGTTCACTTCCCTTACGGTCATTCGCATATTTCAGATACGAGGAACCGCCGTGGGCAAGTCATATCAAAGAGAAAGGTGATGTGTTTTACATCGAACCGTTCAACGAACCTTCTCCAAGCGACATGTTGGACGCACTGGAACGATTGAACGTTTCAGAGACCGAGACACAAGGAGATAGAGAGAAAGACAAGAGCAAATCAACGCTTCGGAGTTTAAGCTCGGTGAAGAAAATCATTCCAGGATTGAAACGAGACAGATTAGACGACAAGGGCAACAATGAGAGGAACCTTAAAAACTCAAATGCTGTAACTCGTGGGCCTGTAGATGGTCTCTTAGATGGAAGCAAAGTGGTTGGTAGATTTTTCAAGAGAGAAGTCCAACTAATTGTTTCCCCTCGTAAAGTCCATTCTGGACTTAAAAATGACTTGGAGACTCTACTTGGAATTATTCCTGGGAGAGATAAATCTGGCAAGATGGCGCAAAATGACAGTTACTCAGGGTCCAGGCTCTACATCAAAGGGTTTGTTCCTGATGGACCGGCGTTGCGAAGCGGGGATCTTAGAATAGGTATGGTATTGTATGGAACTGTCATGCGTGGCAGCAGTCATTCAGCACAGGTGTTTAACAATCAAATACACTCATCTTAACTTTCACTCCCAGAAGTGATTGACATGTAACTTCTCCCTTTAATATCCATACATAATCTTGCAAACAGGTAATGAAAATACTCAAACTTAACAAGTATTAGTTATTATCTTAATCTAGCACCAAATTTTGATAAATAATTTACAAGAAAATGTGTAGCAGCTAGAGTGGAGAATTAACAATCAGATCTTGGAAGTTTTAGGGTTAAACAATAGCATTCATGTTTCAATGATATTGAATTGGCTGAATGAGTCAGCCAGCAAACATCAATACAATGTACTGACACAAGTTCTTCGGCTCAAAGCTCTTATTTTTCAAACTTGGGCATAACATGTCCTCTTAAAGTATTATACCCAAGTTAATCAAAGTATGGATAACACTTTTAACTAATTAAATCAATGACCCTGTGGACACTATAAGTTATTTTGTGTATCCACACACACAAGCATCCTGTGTTACTCTGTCTATCCTCAGAACAAATGATGACAAGAGAACAGTTGTACATAGTATTTTGAACTGCAGTTTTAGATACATAGCGCTCTCAACTGCGAGGATCGTGCATCATACGTACATAGTATGTACAATGTATCATGTGGAAGGAAGCCTTGATGTCATCACTGATCATTAAAACAATATTTCCACATAATCAGATACAATGAATATATGAAGTTCATATATTTTGAACTGCGGTTGTAGATACTGCGAGGATCGTGCATCATACGTATCTACAACCGCAGTTCAAAATATATGAACTTCATATATTCATTGTATCTGATTTATCGTCATGGGTTTATTACGAATCAACTTAACGGCCTGTTCCCAGTTGGCTTGTTAGCCCAATTGGTAGAGCCTGCACTAGTATCGCAGAGGTCAGTGGTTCGAATCCTGTACAGGCCTGATTTTTTTCAGGTCTGATTTTCTCTATTGCATAAATAGCGCTCTCTACTGCGAGGATCGTGCATCATATGTATTTTCACATAATGTTTGTCTTTTTCATCTCCAGGTATAATCAACTTACAAAATCTTTCATTTGTTTGTTTCCAGGAGATGTGCTGCTGTCATTAAACAAATTGGATCTTAATTCAAGTAATGTTCATACAATTCTTGCTGCCATCACTGGACCAATGGAGGTGAGGCATATAATTTTTTCCACTTCTAGTTAGTGTTTCAAATTTTCCCTTGGTTTAGAATTTTTTAAACCAGTTTGATTCTCTTTTCCTTTTTAAGATCAGATTTTTGTAACTAATTGGAGACATACAAAATCAAACTTCAGCTGATTGGAACAGTTTTTTCCACCAATACATGTATGAAAATTGAACCATAATACTTCTTTGACACGTATAGCTGTGAACTTTTATGACAAATTTTTGTTATCCTAATGCTGTTTTTGTATATAAAGATTGGGGGGAAAATAGTTTTAAGTTCTTACTGTGCAGGCTTGTACCAATCCAAAGCTCATTTTTCACTCAGTTGTACAGAATCAACTTTGTTAACTCTCTCATTCCTAGAACTTTATGTACAAAATGAATTCTCATCTGGAGAAATGTTTTACAAAGTTAATGTTTTTTACAAATTTCACCTCTTAGATCACTCTTACCATTCAAAGAGCAATTCAACCAAAGATAGCATCTCCAATCATTCATCAGAGTACCCCGCCAAAGAATGACAGCCATCTTGTGAAGTTAATCAGTGGAGAAGCACCCCTGGCATCCAAACCAAACCTTAGAAACATCCCTCATGTGGCTTTGTATTTAACCATCACTTCTAGTGAAGATGATAGTGAACCTGATAAGGTACAGTGTATGACTGTGTATCTTTTCTAGGTTTGTCTTTGATTACAGTTCAGAAAATGTGACTATTTTTTTTGTGTGTGTCAAGCACTTCAAAGAAATTGAAAATAGCTCTGCTTGCTTCAATGCACTGATTCAAAGATCATAGCGTACTGTAGGAGAGATTTGCTAAAATACCATCAAATATGCAACAGCTATTCTGTATTCTGATTGGTTTTATTCCTTTGTCGTGATATGATGTTGAGAAAAGCAACGGAACAGGTCACCATTATGAGTAAATCCACTGATCTCATCCGTCTATTCACTTGCTTGTTTGTTTAATAAATATAGGACATACTATACCAGTATCCTAAAACAGAGGCAGCCACCAAATTGGTTGGACTGAGGGGAATGTTCTTGACTTTGAGTGATTTGATGTCATCTGTGACAGGCAGTACGGCAAACAGGTACTCAGCACTGATTTGTTGTAGTGTGTGTCACTCAACCCTTTCACTGCTATGAGTGACCAAGACAGAACTTCTCCTTACCGTATCAATACATCATCAAGCACACAAATGAGGAGAATAAAGAGAAATATCAATGAAGGGATTATTGGTTGATCTAATGCCAAATTCTCTAAACTAATATCGTTAGTAAGAATTGAAAGCTGACACTAAGAAGAATTATGTTTGATGTATGCTGACTGTTCCAATCTTTAAAAACAGATTAAAACATTTATTTCATGCTGTATTTGTCCTAAATTTTAACTCCTATAATATTGTGTTCTGTGAAACATACTTGTCACTGTGTACATGTATTTGTCGTTAAATTATGTTAATGTGTTATGATTACATTTAGTTTGCAACAAGAGCACCAATAAAGGGTGTACATATAGTCCCCTGTTGATGTACATGTAGATAAGGAGTTGGCATATACACATTTGTAATATATTAGATCCTTCCCCAAAAGGAACAAGAAAACAATTTTGTGTTAAATAGAATTGTGTTTGGCTTCTTGTGTTTTTTTTTGTTTGTTTGTTTTCATTTTTTTTTGTAAAGACCAGAATTAAATAGAAAGTTAAGTTCCTAAGATTAAAGTAGTCTAAGAGTAATTCATTCTGTTATCTACGGCCTTTAGCTCTACCCTAGTGTTGGACAAGAAGCTGGTTCATGTTGTATATTCCAAACTGGACAGAGATGTGTTAGTTGTGGCTATGCCAGAGGAAAAGTATGTTTGTTGAATTTATAGTTTCCAAAATAGACCATGAACACCATCTGTGCTCTTGGCAAAGTCTGTTGTTTGAGTCAAACAAAATCAGTGAAAATAAACTGATGTTAGTGGCTACTTTTTGGGTGCCTCACTCCCTGAGTTCTGCACTAACATCTCTTTTTTCACTCATTTCTTTTCTTCGATTTGGGCCTGCTGAAAGGGTGGGAATGCTTTTAGTCAACATTGAAAAACATGAATAATTGTTGTACACATTTTTTAAGAGTAAGGCAGATTGCATTTATTTTTAGTCTTCTGTACCTGTTGGTTCTTGACCAAGGGTGGACCCAAGGTATTAATTTTCCAAGTTTTCTGATTCAAATATTAATTCCATCTCTTTTTTTGTCAGAGTACCTCTTGTTCAACTGCAGAAGGTTGTTAATGATGTTACACAGATACTCTCTCTTACATTTGGATCAATGCAAAGGTAATGTATACAATGATCTGTTACTTTTGTGGTAAAGTTTGATTGTCTGGTGTAATTGTGCTCTGTGTATATTGTAAATGTAATTTTTAATAGTATACATAACATACTTCCCCTTTTTAAGTGACAACTGAATGCTCCCGATAGGCTAAGGAGATGCTTTTTGTGGCCTGGAAGCATAATTTTTGGTGTTCATCACAATCATTCTTTTATCTAGTAAAGAACGTGATGAGCATACATGTGTATCAATCTGCTGATTGGATGTTATCTTCCCTATACTTGTAATATGGATCTAGTTCTACAAGACAAATTTAGCTCTTGACAGGTACATGTGGCTCACTCATGTTTAACATGTACAAGATTGTGATAATTTTTGACTCACTTGACTTTTCTTCACAGGGCATTTTGTGACAAGCTCAACAAAGTCCGTGTAGACCATCTGTTTTCTCTTTTATTTGACAAAGCCCTTGCCACGCCTCCAGGAGCTAGTGAAAAGGATTGTGTAAATAAACTGACAGACCTTTTACCTGGTGTTCAGTGGCTAAACCTACCTCTGGCAGCAGAGGTAAGCGGAATTGCATTCAGCCATAACGACAAGTGGTTTAATTATTAAATAATTTTCTTAATCAATAAGCAGATAAATGGTAGAGATTATAACTAATAAGAGGACAATTATGTGAATCAAGAAAGAAATGTACTGAGATCAAGTCACAACTTCCTTTTTCTTGACTCCTGTTTCTGAATGTGTATTGCTGATTCCAGATTGCATATTTTAGGGCAAACTCAATTTGTATGCCTTGAAGCTGTGTCTTATCACAGCTTATGAAAAAAAGAAGTAAGTAAACAGTCCCTTCTGCAGCTCTCTTTTTGTTTGCCACACTACACTTTACCTTACTCATCATAATATGCAAAGGAGGTCAAAGACAGCAAATAGTAATTGGTTTCCTGATAAATTATACCTCTGAGAATTGACTGCCCTTTCTTGCAAAAGCTGTGACAACCCCTGTAAAAGTCAAATCCTACATCTCCACTTTGACTAAAGTTTTGTTTAAGTTCAATTGTTATTTCTTCACAGGTTCATGTACACTGCTGTCTTAATGACTTAGAAGCAGCAGATTATGGAGAATTTGTAAGTGCACTCTTGACTCAGTTGTTGTACATGATTAATATGCTGGATTGTGGTCTGTTCTGTTATATACTACAGAACTATATAATAATTATCTTAATGTTCATGACACTCATGGTTTGTAAGCAAGTATAGAAAAATAACAAAATAACAATTTCTTCAATTTGTCTTCAGTTGGTGAAAATTATAAATGACAATAAGTCTTTGTGAATTCCATACAAATAGTTTCTATAGCTGTAGCTGTACACACATTTACACAGATCAGATAACATTTGTGATTATCATGATATGCACTGCCTTGTAACAAGTTTGACATGAAGTTCTCATGGTTATTCAATTCTTATTTTTTTTTTGTTTATATTTTTTTTCTTTTGTTTTGTTTTCTTGTTTGCTATCCTTTTTAGGCAGATGAGTTTTTTCAAATTAGAAGATTATATACAATTTTAGGCTCCAGCATATTTTATAAGGTAGGGCTTCAGAAAAAATGTTTATAGAACGTCTCATTATCATGTTAGGGAAGATGTTACTCCTTGGCAAGTCCATTTGTACAAACACTGACCTTCCACTTCCAGTGAAATGTAATGTAATGTTGTTACATTTATAGTCAAGCGCTGTTGACATCGTGTCATATCAGATGGTACATCTAATGGCACACAACATTACCTAGCCTGATGTCATAGTACATCTAATGTCGCCTGACGTCATGTCATGTTATATCACACCTCAAGTCAAGTGACATCGAATGTCGCATGACATCATGTCATGTCACATCTAAGCTAGACATCATGTCACGTTACACGTGAACTTCTCTACGCCAATTTAACTTGCTGCTACTTTTATTCATTGATAAAATGGCTCTTCTTTCCTAGGGATATTTAATAGCCAATCATTTAACAAGAGAAGATTTAGAAGATATCGTATTATACTGTAAATACCACTGTTTACTGGCCATGAGTGCAGAGCAGAGAGTTGGTCAATTAGTCATCTGGCGAGAGGTATGGTAATGTTTAAACATCCCTCCGCTGTATCACTATGATCTTTTGAACGTCACCCGTGTTCACAAGTCTTCTGCTGCTCACTATCTCAAACATTTGTCCGCGTCTAGAGATTATGATCAAACCAATTTTCAACGATTACGAGTCGGGCGCATTTATTCAAAATGGGCAGTACACTTTAAAACGCACCATTCGTGTCTCACGTTATTTATGTGTCTTGTTTTAAGGTTTTTCCGACGCGAAGACAAAGACCGCGACCTGAAACCAAAAAGGGAGATGGAGAAGAATATTATGAACCAACTGCAAGATATTTTTTACTCATCGTAGGCATGGTAAGGAAACAGAAAGTGCAGTCATTAACTGATGTGTATTATCAGTAACCTGTATGCGTAACTTGATACAGCTTAGCTAGTTGGCGGTGTATTATTTTTTTTTTTTTTGGGGGGGGGGGGATTTTTGAGCGGTAAAAGACCCTAGAGAGGAGATTTCCGGTAAAGTGCGGCAGGGCTGCTTAGAAGAATGGGGAAGAGAGATTGAAAAAGCTCTCTTAGTCCCCCCTGGTTTTTTGTGTGGCTTCTCCTTGGTTAGTTTGCCAAGATAAGGGGAATTGCATGCACACTATCATCTTGCAGTATCACCCCTGAAAAAAAAAAAAAATAAAAAATTAAAAAAAAAAAAAATAATAATAATAATAATAATAATAATAATAATAATAATAATAATAATAATAACAATACTAATAATAAGAGACCACCTTAGGAAACTCCGGATTGTTGCACGAGCTCTCCTGGTTAGCACCCTTGTAAATGTACGTGAATGTACAGTGAACAGTATGAAGAATATGCATACTGATGTTAGGGTTTAAAGAATTAAAGAGAGTGAAACCATCAACAATTTTGAACCATGTCTCTCCACGAAAAACATTTCATTAATATTTTTTCTTTCTTTAGAAACACTGGCTTATGTGTGTACTGCTAGAGGCAGGTGGCATTTCAAGGCGGTAGGTGCACCTGTGTGAATTTTTTCTCAAATTTCGTGTCGTCATTATTAACTTCAAGCACCGCTTCTATTCTACTTAAGTGGTGGGAGAAGAAACTGGGTGAAAGCGATATAAGTAAATGCTCCATGACCCCGCTGGTATGAGTGTTTTCAGTTAATTTCACGCAGGTACTTTCTTCCACTCACTCTTCATTGCTTCGCTCAAGAATTGACGAATAGGTTAAACAAGATTGTCTACCACCTTCATATTCCATTAGAGAGTGGTTTAGTCTACCACAGTAAAATTTCACGGCAATTGATCAAAATAATTGAAGAAATAAATGAATGAATGGTCGGACAGACGCATGGATTATAGGTGAATTATTTTATATCAGGCAGTTTGGCGTCTTCACACTTAAAAGAACCTTTTTTTTTTCTCTGTTGATACTCTTCAGAGCGGAGGGTCATCCTCCCCCAGACACCTACTATGTAGATCAAGTGAAGAACGCGCTGCATCAAATAGAAGCCCTGGACATTCCTTCCGTCTGTGAATCAAGGTGAGGATAGGGCTTCGCGCGTAGCTAGCAAATTTGTACGTGTTAGTTGGAGGGATGAAAGTGAAGCGAACCGTATTTTTATATGTTTCTAACTGAAGCAAAACAGGGGGGAAAAAATTGATCGGATAACAAGAGGGTCATTGCGAAGGGCTTCATATTGAATGGTACGTGGTTTTAATTTGTGAGAACGCAGCCTTAGAGGATTCAGCTTACAATCAGGGTTGGCTATTATTTTCCAAGTCTGTTGTCACAAAAAATAGAAGTGAGGACACGGCCAAGAACGGTCAGAGCTTGGACTTAGCTGTTTGAGAATGGTCAAATGGTTAAATCCCTGCATTTTGTTTATAAAATATTGCTTATGACATATCATTGGCTTGTGTATTTCACAGGTTGAGAAGTGCAAGCAATCCTCCTCTAGCCTCTGCAGATATGTTGCTGATTAACCCGCCCTGTTCGTTGAAAACCTCATCAACCGCAGGTGGCTCAGACACACCAACTGCTCAGAAAAAGCACAACAGTGTGGATAACCTGAGGCTTCAAGGTACTATCACGTCACATATGACAGTGATTTGCTTTGTAGCACCCAACCTCATTCTCAGTTCTTCTCTTATTCCCCCCCCCCCCCCCCAGAAGTGATGAGGTACCCTGAGAACGTGGGTAAATTGAGTACCTAGCCCATGTGGAAAAATGTATTTGGCAAATAGATTTTTAAACCAAGTTAGCTGCATACTTGAAAGAAAATATGTACAAATGATTGCGTTTCTTCCTCTTGTTCTTAAATCAGGATAGCTTTGGAATAGAAGAATGTCTCTTATCGCAGCAAATGCAAATATTTCCCCGTCATTGCCTAAACGGCATTAAAATGTTTCATTAGTGTTCAAGGAGACATTCAGTGACACCTGATATACATATTTCTGCTCTGTTACTTAGATGAAGGGAATCTTTTCTTGAATAAGTTACCTTCTTGGCTACAATGGTCCATATTTAATAAGTACTTTCGAATTTGCTTCACAGACGAAGTCGAGTCCTCCGACAGTGGTAGCGTCCCCTCGACACTCCGTCGGAAAGGTTCGGACAGCTCCGGAAGCATGGGGAGCTTAGGGACTAGAGGCAAACTTAGATCATTCCGGTCCCAGTTCTCTCTTAATTCAGCGGGCACGTTTAGGAAGAGTTTACCAGAAAATATACCTGATTTGTCGCAGATAGTAACAGCCAAGTAAGTATTGATAGAAAAAAGGGAGAGATATGTCAATTTAGGCACTCTTGAAGCAGAAGACGTACTTCAAATCAAGGAGTGAAAAGCTTAGTACAGGAAGACTCATCTACACTCCATTAAGGGCTAACGCTCGAAACGTCAGCTTTTGTAAACGTTACGGTGGCCAATTTATCATTTCAACTTTGTTGATATATCCAAATTACACCCCATTAAGATGGCACGTTACCTTAGTGAGGTCACTTCCTCGTGTCTACCGCGTGACCGTGAATCTACTGGTGTCCAAAATACCCTTAATGGTAGGGATACTTCACACGGTAAATTCTTCACACGAGATGTGTAAATGTCCATTTACAAATGAACCCTCTAGGCAGAAGCTAACTTGTGCTGTACAGTCACAAACCACTGTGACAAAGTCTCTTTCAAAGTATAAGAGTTGTTTTCAATTGTTTAGGGGATCCTCAATGGGACCCTTCAGTATTGAGACACTTTACATTTTGTCACCCAAAACAGTGCTGAGTTTTATCCATTCAAGCGTGCGATTACGCTTCAACATTGCTTGAAGGAAATTAAACTTAGTAATCGAAAGGTGAAAGGGTTGCGAGTCTCCCCACTCATTGAACATCACGTGATAAGTTCATCGTTTTCCACCCATTGTAATCTAATCCGTACTCAAGAAAAAAATTGACGCTGTGCGCCGAAATATCTCGCCTGTTTCCAGAATTAAAAATATAGTCACATTTATCACTAAGTTCCTACTCTCTGTGGTAGAAGTAATTTCTGATGGTAATAGGACTGATTGGAGTCCAATTCAGTCCGCAATCATACGAGTGATTACAACATCGCGGAAGTCCGATTTGTCAATCTTGTTATATCAGATTTCTCATTTGTCCTATCCTATTTGTCAATCTTGTTCTATCAGATTAACCGGTGGCGCAGAGAACACGCTGTTTCATTTCGTCAGCTGGGATTCATTCCAAGGTATTGTGGTGTGTCCAAGTGATGGAGACACGTCCTTCCCAAATGGAGGAGTACATGCTGAGGTGGTGAAGTCATTTCACAAAACATGTCTGTCCATTCGTAGGCTGTTTTCACCCTACTACAAACAGGTGAGTTGAACACCACCTTACTGAAGTTCTAGCAGTGTAATGAACACCAAAAAACACTGTTCTCTTCTTCAGCCACGTCACAAATTAACCCCCTAATTATAGAATCACGGAGGTGATAGGCTTAAAGTTTTTCCTTTCAATCCCTTGTATTCTCACAAATAGGTCAAGTATCTTAAAAATTCTCATCAGCTTACTCGTCCAGAGACAACGCAATCGAAATAGGTTTATTTGTTTTAATTACAGCGTTTAAAACAGGACGGGAGCCGTACTCGATTCACGTCTTCTGGAATGCAGGGAGTGGTTGAACATGGCGCACTCTTTCACAGGACTCCAGAGAGTCCCACAGAACAGAAGAAAGTTCCTTCTGTCCTAAAATATTGGGTGATAGGGTAAGTTCACAAACCCGACAAAATATGAGACCAGTAGTTGTTCTATGAACGGATAAGTAGAAACGTAAATTGAAGCTCCCCCTTAGGGACTTTTCAGGCACAATGTAAACTAACTAAGTGCTTCAAAATCCCCACTGGCAGGAGGCAGACCAGTGGGCTATTTACAGAGCGCAGCCGAGGAGTTGAATTAGGAGCAACCGAGAACAAATCCAGTGCGTGTGTGTGTACATGTGTGTGTGTCCCGACCCTAATATTGTAATTCATTCTATGTAATTTGGCTTCCTAGCCTTGTTAACCTTCTAGTTATTTTAGGAAGCCAACACCCTCTTAGTTTTAATTTTTTTATTTGATGTTAATTTGATCTTCTCAAGAATAAGGGTGAATAAAGTTGTTGTTGTTGTTGTTGTTGTTGTTGTTGAGTGGCTGGGTGGAGGATTTGAACCCGGGACACCGGATTACAAGTCCAGCACCCTAACCACTTGGCCACGCCGCCTCCCAATTACGCTTCAGATACGTCCTGATGTAACCACTGACATTTCAACACGCCTTGTTTTTAAGGATAGACATAATGTTTGGTAATGAAGTTCTTCAGGTTACAAAAGGACCCCAGGAAGTGTTTTTCATAACTGTAGTCGGTCCGTCATACCTGTAGGTCTTTATCCGCCGCAGTGTTAGTTCCTCTGTGATTATGTGATCTGCTAACTGGCTAGTCAATATTGATTGATGGATCGATAGATTGATTGATTTTTTTGAGAAAAAGCATTGCCCTCTTGTGATATATTAGCATCTTATTTTGATACTTTTTGGCTGTTAGATAACAAGAACGACTCTCTGCTCTTTAGGCGCCTTTTTCCAGGGGAACATCCAAAGGAGTTGTACGTGTGCCACCATCAGTCTGTGCCTCAAAGTGCCGTGGAGCTTGCCTTCAAATTAGGCTTCGGTGTTTGACCTTAAAGATGTGCCTCAGATTAAGTACCAAATGGAAATATCCTGCTTTGTAAGCTTGACGCTGATGATCGTCCTGTTCAAGAGTGACACAACAAAATGGGGATCAAAGGAAGCTTTTGGAGGAATCAGAGTCTGAAAGTCACAAGAAGAAAGTTGGATTGCAAGCGAATTGTTAAACGAAACAAAAAAAGTCATAAATTGATGTTAAATGTTATGGTTATTGACGAGAAACTGTTTATGGTAACCGTTCGAAAAGTTATTACAGTGTTTTTTGTTTCTGTTGTTGATTGTTATGTTGTTGTTGGTTATTGTTTTGGTCTTTTTTTTTCAGTGTTCTTCTGTCGTGGAAGTTGTTTGTAGTACTGATTGATGTTTCAAAATGAGACAAAGGAAATCTTTGGCCAGGAATGTCCCTTTAGAAAGATCGATCGATTTTGAAATGTAGACAAGACCGACATATGACTTCTAAGTGATTCTCCTGAACTATAGGTATTCAAAATTTAGTCTATCCGTTTGCCATGGCGTCCTTTTTTTGTTTTTTTGTGCATTAAACAATACTTATCTTCACATGTCAAAATCTTTGCCAGAAAGGGACACAACGACAAAATGAGTGCGCATGCTTGTAACTTGTTTGCTTTTATTTCGCGGGGATAAGCCTTAACCAGTGTTTTCAGGAAAGTTTCTCTCGAACCTCCTCCGTCACATATCTCTCTCAACCAAAAAAAGGTACTTTTTGGTAACAGGTGTGAACTCGTTGAGATTAAAGAAGCACAGAAGCATATGGCTACGAAGTTCGTAGCACGTGTTAATGCATTAAGCGTTTCTTGTCGCCGCCTCGTCTGTAGACAAACCCCCTGGAGAAAAACTTTGTTTTCTCGGTGGAAAAAAACCAGTGTCAGCTTATGTTTACAGAAAAAGAATCGTGGCCTTGAAAGTTTATATGGCTCGAGTAGCGGAGCATGCACACTCATTTTGCCGCTGTTTCCTAGGATGGTAACGTGTGTGAGCCTGCGCGAAAGGTCCTGGAAACGAGAAAAGTTTGAACAGGGTGGAAGGAGTGACCTGAAGATTAGCAGGTATATTTGAAGGAAAAGGAAACAGTGAAACAATATGTACCCAACAATGTTGATATTTTTTATAGAAATTATAAAACCAAGACTAAGTACATTATTTAATAAAACATTTTTACGAGTTGAAAATGTGCAGTGGCTTTAGCCAGATGTTCGCTGCAAACATTTCCTGCGGTAAAATATTGGATCGCAGTGACGTGACTCTGAGGGGAGACTGGTCTGTGCATTCCTGACCCGGTATCCAGTCGTTTCGTACCCACGGTTATTTCGTACCCCGTCGTTTCGTACTTACACGCAGTTGTTTCGGGCCCAAGTATGAGTCTTTTCAGACCCAAGTTTGAGTCGATTCGTATCCAAGTTTGGGTCTGTTCATACTTAAGTTTGGGTCAGTTCGTACCCAACTTCTGAGCCCGTCTCAATACACATATATTTGAAATACCTCAGGGGAACAGATGTCAATTGTTGCCTACAACAAGTGAGCTTCTAACCCCTTTACACCCAACATCACTACACATATTCTCCAGACTGTTCTCCATTTCCAAATGTGCTGACAAGGAGAATTTGATGTACAGTCGAGCTTCTTTAGTTGGTGATCATTTCCTTTGTTCTCGTGACCTTAAAGTTTGATTCAGGAATGATATTGTAAGCAGAAATTAGATGCCTGTCACTTCTCGGGGTTAAAGGGTGAACAAAACAACTTAATAATTGCCTGGTGCAAGGTAAGCATGATAATTTTTGTTTATACTTCTGACTTTTTTAAAAATAACAGCTCGTGTAAGTGTGTGTTTTTTTTTCTCTCCCAACATTTACAAATTTGTTTATTCTAACAAAGAAAAATAAACAACAGCATTAACTAATCAAATTACCACAATTTTGATCCAATCAGAAAGGGTCTATCTACAAAAGGCCTATATTTTGTTTTTCTTGTCATCCGTTCGTTTGAGTTCTACAACCAGTACTTAACAATAAAGGAAAGGTACGGCACAGCTCAACCTCGAGAGCAAGAGGATTGGCGAAGAGGTGTATTACTTTTTACCCCCTCGGGACTTGGAAGAGAGAACAATGTTCACAGTCTAGCCTTTCGTCCAGTATTTAGTGCGAACTGCCGATGACGCCAAGAAGAAGCGTCGTACAAAAGCCTGAGACCGGAAGCTAGACACAGCCGTTGGAAAAAATTGTAAACTTCATTGGAGACCCCTGGATCCATAGAGTAGTCCCTTCCCCACCCCCCACCCCCCCCCCCTTTTCAAGTGCTGGAGCGTCTTCATGCAGTCGGCACGAACTAACAATAAAATGAATGTCGGATAAGGCCCTGAACAAAAGTGCTGCCTGTCGATGCGGCTTGCCATTTTACATGCTTGTCTTCCTTTTGTACAGCGAGGCACACCTGGTATCCTTGCAAGATTCGTCTTGTCTCCGAGTGCAAGCTAAAGCGGTTACAGAGATCAAATTATCGTCAACTGCAGTGCTGACTTTTTCACTTACGTGAAGCATTCGACAAAAAGTAGACTTAGCTGAAACAGTTAACGAAAGGATGCGCAAACATCAACAGACCCGTAATCGAACGAACTGAGCACTTCTACGATATGTTGTGATTAAGTTAAGTGAATAAGAAAACAAAAGATTGTTATTCAATTAAGTTCTATGATTTCTCACAATATGACGTTTTAATAATATCAACATAAGGTTTGTAATGCTAATTAAATTTCCCTCTCCGCTTCTCTTATAAACAGCAGGCCTCCCCGTTAATCTTATCGATCTTTGACAAATTCAGTGAAAAGGGAAAACGCTTATCAGTTGGATATGACTGACAGTTACTCAATTGATTAGCCTACGTGGAGAAACGGGGGGAGGGTGCTAAAGGCTATACACAAAAGCTATCAATTAAAATGACGCAGCATTTTTGCTTCCCTAAACAGTTCTGCATCTATTTGTAAGCATCAAACTTCCTCGTCTTTCGATTTGAAGGCGTTTATGTTTGTGTGCTGAATATTTCACGTCTAAAGGGTTTTTAGATCTGCTGTTCATACAAGAAAACATCAGGAATAATAGGCCCGCTGTAACCACGCTGTTGATTGAAGATCGGTCAAGTAATACATTCTTTTTTGATAGTTTTTCCGCTTTGAAACTCGCAGTGCTGGGGAAGGAAACAGGAGTTTTGTACCGGTAAGCTTTCCATATTCTTTAGGACTGGTCTCTGATTTTCTGACCTGAATTCGTGTCAAGTTTAAAATTGCCAAATCCAATGTGTAACTTAAGCAAGAACGCCGGGCTAGGCAATATTTCACGCTCACTCGACCCTTTAGAGTTCTCGCGAGTTCTAAGTACGACAAACTTCAAAAAGTTTTAACGTGTCAATGTTGGTCTTGAAGAAAGTTCGACCCTAAAAACTAAAGCTATGTAAGCTCGTGCTAAGCAGACTCGAATTTTTCCTAATCGATATTTGTTGCGCAGCGAGCGTAGCGAGCAAGCAGCAACATAAATATAGAATACTTCATGGAAAGTGCGCGCGTACGGTGTTTACACACAAGTTGTGGCGTATCAGAAATCGAACAAGTGAGCGAAGCGAACGAGTGAGATTTCTGATACAAAACAACGAGTGTGTAAACACCGTACAAAGCACTTTCCATGTGGTGTTATGTTTGTAATATACATACTGAGATTGAACACCCTCCTTAACTTATGACAAGCTTTATTTAAACAAATGTGGTCAACAACAGTCACTGAAAGAAACCAGCTTCGTAAAAAGGGAAAGAGCTCAAATAAAATCCAAAGGTTCAAAGTTATGAATCGTGGATAACGAAACGCTTTTCGCTCATGGCTTTCGCCGAGACAGGAACTTTCAATATTAACGATGGAAGAAATGCGAATAAAAACTATTTGCAAAGCGATGGCTTGTGCGGTGTACAAAACGCGGTCTGTAAAATCCAAAAGTTATGAATCGTGGATAACGAAACGCTCTTCGCTCTTGGCTTTCGCCGAGACAGGAACTTTCAATATTAACGATGGAAGAAATGCGAATAAAAACTATTTGCAAAGCGATGGCTTGTGTATGGTTGGCGAAATGGTGCAAAATTTAGGAACGTTGTATTCATTCACATTCACCAACGTATTCATTCACATTCACGATTTATATTTTCATTCACGAACAAAAACCGTCCACATTCAAGATCACTAAATATTCACATTAAGGAACTCATTTTCAGCCACGTGACCAAATTTTGTAACGTAAGTCGCGACCGCCATGCTGGTGGACATCTGTTAAAGTAAATATGGCTTCGGCAGACGCGCCTTCGAGCGAAAGTGTTCCTTTTTCGGAGAATTATGGCAGTCTTACCGGTTCTGCTAAAGCCAGGTATCGAGTGAAAGTTCTTATCTGTGGATTTGATCCATACACGTTAAAAAAATCGGAGTGTAGCGAGGATTTAGTGGATTATCCTAGCGTGGAATATCCCGACATTGTGAATTATCTGGTACTCCAGACCTCGTGGATAACCGGGCAGCAAATGAAAGCGTACAAGTCATGTGTGGGACTAAGAACAGAGCCTGATGGAGAGTGGATTTGCCCTTCATGTGCACCATGAAATTGATGTGCAAAAGTTTCGAATTGTTGGTATAAAGAAATGTTGTTGTCGTTGATGATGTCCAAAGTTATTCAGTTCTTGCATTTATTTGTTATGATACCTTTTGATTACAAGAGGAACATTTTTTAAGCTACCTATACAAAAAATGTTAACCCCTTCATTAGCCACTTTAGGCATTTTTACCGTTGGTTGAATGTTTTATTAGCATTAGGAATCACAATCATAATTATTAATAACTAAACCAATTTAATTCAATTCAGTTGACTGTAGGGTATGGATTAGGCCTAAAAGTTATATTTCTTAACTTAGAAACTCCTTGAAGAGGAAATTGTTGCTTAATTAAACATCATATTTTCTCAATGATACCTGATAAAATATTGATACTCCCACAATGGGTCTAAATACTCTAATTACTCTAATTAAAAGGCACAGACACTCTGAAATATTAGTAAGGGCACAGCAAGTTACTGCAATTTTGTCTATTGGAGCCAAGTCATCACCTTGCCGAACTGTCACCAGCTGAATAGGGAGTAGTCCTTGCAATATAGTGTACTTTCTGCGGACAAGATCAATCACCCTTTCCACGTGGATTCGGACATTAGAAATTTTCCTGGTTAGCTCCACTTCCTCTGCAGACAACTGTTTCTTACCTCTAGTAAATGCTGGTATATGAAGTTGAGCTTGATAAAGACCAACAGAGTCAGCAATATCAAAGCCCCTGTCAGCAAGCACTATGTCCCCAGATAAAAGCTTTCTCAACAAACCACACTTTTCTGTGAGATATTTGTCACTCACTCTCCCACCCCATGCCTTTGAAATGAACGAGATAACACCTCTTGATTTCATTCCTCTTTCGATCACGAGCATTTCGATCAACTGCCAGGGAAACATTTTTAATTTTGTCGTGACCAAGATCTATGGTAGGTGCCCAGTAATGGTTGGTGGTGTCCAGGAGCTCAGCACGTTCTCCTACAAGTAAACATTTATTAATGTCCCAATTCTTTGACAAAAATTTTTATGTAATGATAAAAATCGTTAATTTAGGTCATTTTGTCGGACAATTCGTAAGAAATAACTTGGTTATCTCTTGATAATTCACGCAAAATTCAAAGATGACAGACCATACGTGCGAACATGTGCGCCAGGTGATTCGCTGTCATTTGGTTCGTTCGACAATTTTATTCCTTGTGGAAGTGAGGACTGCTTCCCGAGAAGAGATTAAAAATCTTACCAAAGTATTTCACATTATCTACTTACCAGAAATAAAATAATTGCTACAAACGCGAGAGTTTTCAGTTTTCTCAGTTGTCGTCAAACTCCTTTCTGTAAATACTCGCGAAACACTGTCTTCTTCGGGCTTTACTCAATTTTCGAATTTCTTCTGCCTTGTTCAATATTATCTCTTCCACTGTTATGTCCGCAATTCTTCACTGCACAAATGTAACCCATTTATTAAGTGCTTAAAACACAAAGACCTTCGACAACCGTGACCTAGATCCCCTTTGTTTTGACACCAAGCGATCGGCCGCTTGTCCACCAGCATGGCCGACCTCCGGTTCACAGGCCATTGCATAATTAGCCGTGACGTAACGTGAAAACGAAGACAATGTTATTTTCGTCTGAGTCAAGTGAATGATTGTTGTCAGTGGAATGTTCTTATTCCAGTTCGTGTGAAATGATCGGTTGGTTTTGCCGTGATGTTATTGGCTGTAAGACTCAAGTGACGTAAGTCGGTCGTGATTGGTCTGTTTCAATCTGTCGGTAAAGTTAGGTCGTTCTTTTTCGGTCGTTTGTGATGTTTATGTCGTGAATGAGTCGTTTGTATGGAGCGGGTAGTTGTTGACATCTGTTTAGGGGAGTCTGTTCTAAGTTAGTAAACCAGCTTTCCAGAGTCAGTTGTTGAAAATAGTCAGTGCTGTAGGTTAGGCATTGCGCAAAGTTCCAGTCAATGTTGTGGTTGGTGAGTCGAAGGTGTTCTGCAATATGATTGCTGACATCACCTTTCCTCGTCGCCCGTCTGTGTTCAGTCAGTCTTGTTGTGAGGTTTCTCTCACAAACCCATCACCACACTACATCAGTTACTAACCAACGTTAAAGACAAAGACGAACCGAGGAACAGACAGCGAACGATTTATAAGATCAATTGTTGCGACTGCCAAGCCTCCTACATCGGTGAGACTGGCAGACATTCTACTGACAACAATCATTCACTTGACTCTGATAATGACTTCCGCACAGGTTGTCGAAACGTTAGTCACTACCACCGACAACAGTCCTTCTAAGGACTACACTCACCCGGAAGATCAGACTGCACCTTCACATGTTGCCCCCGGGTTCAAACAATTTACTGCAATGTTATTTTCATTCAACGATGTCAATTTCATTCAAGAGTTTTCATATTCATTCAGCAAATTCTGCGCAGCAACATTTGCGCATTACGTCACACGATTAGCATGGCTCCCAGAACCCACGGTATTTCGATTGATAAATATGGCGGACGAATGGGCTGAGAGTGTTTCAACCTCTCTCTTCAACTGGGAACAACTCTTCTGAGCAGTATGGGATCTTTTGAATGAATGTGAACGTCTGTGGGGTACAAGCAATATTGATTTAAGAGAAACTATCCAGATCAGGCTGTTCCCTTTTTTCTTGGACGATAAGGATGCCCTGGTACAGATGAACTAAGCGCTTCCCTTTTTGATGGACGCCGGCTAGCTGTGTTCTCAGCCTAAAGCGTTGAGTTACCTTCCATCTCCCTTGCGGTAGAATACGTTGCTGTTCGAATCAGTGATCTTGTTCGATTGATTAGACTCTGTACTCCGCTTCGTCCATCTTGAAAATTGCGCATTTCGTCACGAACGCATCTTCTTATGGTCTCTTTGATATCCTCGTTCGACCCGCTCGCCATGTTTTCCAGTACATTGCCGCCAAAAGACGGCGCCTATGACGTAATGCCCAACTGTTGCTGCGCAGAAGTTGCTAAATGGACATCGTTAAATGAAAATAAAATTTTTGAATAGAGTGTTCCTGAATGTGAATGAATTTTAATGTGCATGTATTAAACGATCTTGAATGTTGACGGTTTTTGTTCGTGAATGAAAATATAAATCGTGAATATGAATCACTATGTTGGTGAATGTGAATATATACAACGTTCCTGAATTTTGCACCATTTCGCCAACCATAGTTGTGCGGTGTACAAAATGCGGTGTGTAAAATCCAAAAGTTATGAATCGTGGATAACGATACGCTTTTCACTCATGGCTTTCGCCGAGACAGGAACTTTCAATATCAACGAGGGAAGAAATGTGAATAAAAACTATTTAAAAAGCGATGGCTTGTGCGGTGTACGAAACCGCGCCAACCAGCCTTGTACGAAAACTTCAACTTGCCGTACGGCTCACACGTGAAAAACATGATACGCGGCTCCTGATTGGACGTATCGCTTTTCTCACATGTGGGTAAAGCGATACGCGACATTTGATTGGTTTACATCCACGCCGGGCTGGCGCGCGCTGTGAAGCGGAACTTTGCCGCCCGCTGTTGTTTGAAATTGAACAGCGGAGATACGAATAAAAGTATAAAACAGTTTTCAAAATGGCGGTCGAAGATGCTATTTTGAACGCTACTGAGGCGCTGCGTCCACTACGCAATGAAGTCAGTAATTTCATTTTGTTTAAAGAAGTGAAAACAGCTCTCACTTCAATTTTTGAAAAACACTGTGTGGGCCAAAGCTCTTTGAAACGAGCTAAGATGTCACGAATTCCAGCGTCAGCACTCCTCGAAGGAGAAGGAAAGATGTGGCTAAAGATGCTCCATAGGCGCCGAATGTTACTAAAACTGGTAACGGGGAACGGGTGTACAGCGGTAACCCCCTGAGAATTCAAAATGGCGGAGTAAACGATGTTTACAAACACTGATTTTATCGCTAGGTCGCCACTTGCAGCGAAATTAGACGACTATTTAACTATTGCCCAGGCGAAGCCACGATGCCTAGTATTCCGAGGCGAGAATTCGAAGTCAACGTTTCTGCAATGGCTGCCACCATTTGTTCTGACGTCTCTCTTCGTTCTCCCTTCCTGAAATCTGCATCTTTTGGCAGAGTTTAGGTTTGTTGGTTGTTTGTATTTCCCAACAGCATTTTTTGCAGATAAGTAGCAAGGAGGTAATATTTTAGATTAACATAAATGAGCTAGGAAACATAATAACCAGCCTAGTTATTAAAATTACTACATGCAGATATCTGCTTACCTTACCGCAAAATAAAAGCCGGAACATATCTTTGTATCGACCCATAAACTTCCATGTAAACAATAGAGAAATAAAACAGAGAGAACTTTTAATAACATTTCATTTAACAGGAAAACATGAGTTATGTCTTCAAGAATGTAGTTGTATGAATTGACATTCATGCTAATGCTTACAATAATATTTACACTGCATTGATCATATTTAAGAAGAAAGTGATTCCCATAAAGGGCGTGAAAGTCATTCAGCAGTTTGCTTTACAACAATATTAATTCTGCTAGGTTGTAACGGTGAAGATATTGGAGGTAAACTTTATTACCTTGCAGTACAATTACTCTATGAATATAAGAATAAATGCCGCGAGCTTGTAGTTCTGAGTTGATTGTTCGAATGTTGTGCATGAATTGTAAGATACTCACCACTCTGAGGATTTGATTTCTATGCAACCTGCAATGTGTGCCAGACAAAAACTAAATTTATGAGGCACTCAACATTTCAAAGTAAAATCCTTCAATAAAACCTACACTTACCGTCCATGCTTTTTGCTCCGACGATCGCGTTCTAAGAGCACGTGCTCAAAACTAGTTGCCAGACCCTTTTAGTTCCCTTTACTCCGCCCGCGGATCTGCCTTTCCCGTATCGGTCTGCCTGCAGCCGATGTCAACGTGGACAACCTTTTTAATCTTAGCTCGAGAAGTCAGGCCAACACTAGCGACTAAATACAGGAATGGCTCCGACCTGTAATTGGATGATAAAAATAGGAAAAGTTAATAAGTTACATCTTAACTCCTTGCACGTGAGTATTGTTTAACCGTGTGTCTCCAAGCGGAACAGTGAAATATCAATGCGACTGAAAACTCCGATGTGTCAAACAAGAAATGGTTACTTACATAACGAAGGGGAGACCTTTCTAGTTCAGCGATATTCCACCTGCTGACTCGTTCCGCTGACTAAACTCATTTAGAACATAGCTAGCAGAGTCGCGCAATCAAATTCATTATACGTAAGCGTGCTCAAAATCCCGATAGTGCACGCTGATAGCGTCAGCAAATCCGACTTCGCCGGAATTTTTTTTTTCGCGCGAGCGACCATTGCTAGTGCGGGGAAAAATGATACATTTCGCGACAATAATGGATACCAGCAGAAACTCGGCCTGCTAGTCCGAAAACGAAGACAATGTTTCGACCTTTTCCCATGGGCTAGAGTTCTTAAATGAGGCAGAAAAAGAGAAAAACAAAGGAAAAGGAGACTCGGCATCAGCGCCGTCACGATTCGCTTCAACTGATATTGTTGTCCGTTTTTCGCGTCGCATTTGATGCACAATTCCACCGGCTATGTTCTAAAACAATTGGTTCATGCTTTCAGCTGTGCACTATCGAGTTATGGAGCACGTGGGAAGTTTGGAGAGCACTCAAGAAGCTAGAGTTGCCCTCGGCTATCGCCTCGGGCAACTCTTACGCTTCTTTCGTGCTCTCGAAACTTCCCGCGTGCTCCATAACTCGATAGTGCACGCTAAAGCATGAACCAGTTGTTAATTAGTCAGTTCAGACTCAGTTCAGGTGGACGACTAGAGACTGGAGCCATTCCTGTATTTCACCGCAGGCAGGAATGGCCCCGACTCATGCATTTATTAATTTTCTTTTTTTTTTTCGTTTTGGCGAAATAAATTTTAAACTGAAATAAAATCGAAAGAATCATGGTACCTCGACATGATTCAGTGCGAGAGTTGCTACCACTGGTTTGACTGGTATGTCATTCTTTTTTGGTTTGTTTTGTTTTTTCCTCTTTTCAGGTATAGTGGATTTGTTAAAAATTACCAAGCGAAATTAAAGTAATCCGCGACTTTCTTCCTTTAGGTGTTGTGCAAAGATAGATGAGGAGCCCGATGAACGGATTTGTCTTTCATGTAAACAGTTTTCCCAGAAAGTCCATGTTCCACGAAGAAAACTCCCTCGATTGCGGCCAAGCCACATTTCTCCAGCAGAGCATACTGTAAATTAAAAATATCGGTCGGAGCGTCACGTAACATTGCGTGATTTTCGAAACGTGACATGCAGTTGCTGCATTATTTTAAAACTTAGACACTACGTGGCCCCGTTTTATTTAAGAGGGCTTCATTTACAAGCATTGTAATGTCCAACTTAAGAAGAACTTAGTAAAAAGTACTTTTGATTTTATCTCAGTTTAAAAATTATTTAGCCAAAACGAAAAAGACATCAATAAACTCATGAGTCGGAGCCATTCCTGTCAGCAGTGAAATACAGGAATGGCTCCAGTCTCTGATCGTTCCCCTGAATTGAGCCTGGACTGACCAAATGAGTTTAGTCAGAGGAACTAGTCAGCGGATAACTTAGTAATCGCCGGATCACCGCTGAACGACCTCGCAGAACAAGAAAGGCCCTCCCTTCGTCATGTATGTAACCATTTTTTATTTGACGCATCGGTGTATTCGCTCGCATTGCTATTTTACTGTTCCGCTTAGAGACATACAGTTAAACAATACTCACGTGCAAGGAGTTAAGGTGAAACTTATTAACTTTTACTATTTTTATCATCCAATTACAAGCCAACAGACTCCGCCATTTTGAATTTTCAGGCGGGTTACCGCTGTAAACCCGTTCCCCGTTCCCCGTTACTAATTTTAGTAACATTCATGGGCGACTCAGTCCAAGAATGAAGGCCCGAAGCGCTTGGACCGTAGAGTTTAAACGGGCGATGTCCTCCGAAATTTTTTCCTTTATTTTAGAGTATATAAAAGGCCCGTTCCGCTTATGGTGTTTCGTACAAAGAAGAAAAACACACAGATGTCATCTACTATCACCGAGAGAACAGACTTATTCGAGATTTTGGCAAGTTATCCGAACTAAGCAACGACTCAGTCTGAGAATTCCTAATGAAGAAGAGTAAAGGAATTAGTAAAGGAACTTTAAACGTTTCCATAAGTTCTGGAACTCCTTTCACCATCACATTTATCAGGAGGACACAGTAAGTAGTGGTGAAAGCTCCCACAGCAAATCTACCAATGAATTTGGCTACACCTTTTCGAGGGCACACAAGTTATGAAAACTAGACGGAATGGAGTATATTCCAGGCTAATTGTAATTATAAGTTGTCCTAACATTATGCACTCAGCTGATTTGAAGTTTCTTACCTTGCCTTCACTGTACCCCACTCTGTGCAGTTACCAATAAATCCTATTAAAATACCATAGACTTGCAATAATCAATATTGGAAACAATGGTGGAATGCCATTCAGTTTGATTTGTTTTGTTGGGTCAAATTTTAATCAAAACCACAAAACAGAAGGGTGATCAAAGTGTAATTTACTCAAACACTATCTTAAAGGTCCTATCTGCTACCAATACAATATATTGTAAGACGGCCAAAACAGTCGAGGCAAGAACAAAAGATCCGAGGGAAGATTTTCAAGTTTATTACACAGCAAATAAATGCAACGGTACAATAAAAACGGGAACGAGTGACACTAAACAATAAATAAGAAAACAAAGCTCCAATGAGCTAAATGATGTAACAAGATTAAAATGAATTAGTACTTAACACTAAAGGATAACCTACAGACAGAAATAATTCAGTAAAGAAAAGAAACAAACAAAGTACTTGAAAACAGGAAATTGTGTGACAGAAACTATAAAAAATAGTGATTGCTACACCAGGCATGAATTCAACAAAGACTATGAGCTAGGCTTAATATTACAACTTGAGCTAATACAGTATAAAACAGTGAAAGCGGAAAATGAAATTACTAGTGTAATGAACCCATAATTTGGTACTGAAAACACAGGAATCATAGCAACAATGAATTGGAAGCAGGTAAGCAAAATATTACAGCTGCTAATACGAAAACAATTGCAGTCTATATAGCAGAGAAATTACATGCTGTGTGACAAAGGTCAGAGTAAATAAATAAAATACAGTAGTAAGATAAAAGGAGTATGTGGCGAAACTAAGCAAATTCTAACCCGAAAATCACTACAAAAATACAAATGGAAACAACTACATGCTAAGCTTAGGGCTCAAACAAACATAAAATACTGAAACTACCAAAAGCTAGTATAGCTTAGAATCCGCTTTAAAGGCACTCTCAGGAAGACAACAAATCAACTGAACTCACCGAGCAAACGGTTGTAACTTATAGTAAAATACTGGAAAAGGTAAAAATAACTTAAAACCAAATTTGGGCTAGGAGCGGTCAATTAAACAGGAATTACACAAGGGAAAAGGGCAGTTAAACAGGAATTACATAAGGGAAATCGGCAGTTAAAGGAATAATACAATTAACACATTACTAATACAGTTAACACATTACTAACACAATTAACACATTACTGACAAATCGCTAAAATTCCATAAAATAAAATAAACAGAACAAACATGTTTTAAGTAGGAAATAAGCCTAAGTGACTCTGTCATAATATCTTAATATAATCTCAAGTCAACAGTGGTTTTGAGTCAGACTGTGTACAGATTTAGCATTAATTACAAGAGCTGTGGAGCAATCTTTCCATCCTTATAAATTTCATGATTGGGTCCCCACAAAAACAGCACTTGGCGCCCTCAGGACATGCTTTTAATAGACCACAATAACAATAAGATGGATAACTGAATACCCTTTCTGGGATGTAGGCTACATTTTTGCATGCAGATTCTGGCTGCTGAAAACCATGCTGAGGCAGCCAAATCAGCATCACATGTTCATGTCTAAATATTTCAACTCATCTGTTTTGATATGTTGTATTTTCACTTAATTTTTTCAGAAACACATGCTTTGCTTCTCGTCCTTCCATTGTTACCATTCCCAACCCCTGCTTATACTTTTCAAGCATTTGACAACAATAAGTGGGGACAATGTGACCCAGTGTCCAGACAGTAGGATTTACAGAACTTGGCAACAATGAATCTACTTTAAAATACTCATAGCAGGCAATAGAAAGCTGATCAATCTGGTCTGTTATCTCAAATCTATTAAATAGAGAAACACAGTCTCTCAGCCTCACACCTAAATAAGCTAAAGCAAGAACTGTTTGACGTTCTTTCCTGGAGTCACTTTCACAGCTTAGCCACTTGATTAATCTCATGAAATTGTGACATAAACGAGAATCTTTTCCAGTAAATCTATAATGCAAATCAGCTCCAGACCCTTGAGTTTCATTGAACCATTGTTTTGTCTTGTTTGCAAGGTGCCTGGTCTTTACTTCTGTTTGTAAAGCTGTAGTTACTCGTGCGAAAGGGCTATCAGGTGGGACCTCTGAAAACTTTTTACAATCAGCTGGCAGCTTAGATTTTCTTACAGCTTCTGTCAAAACTGCTTTAAAAAAGTACTGCCAAGCATTGTTCTTCAGATGAAGGGGTTCCACATGAGCTTTCTCAATATAAGAACCTAATAGGGGCAAAAATTCTTGTCTACTATTTTGTTTGGCAATGAAATCTGTAATTTTAGATCTCTTTGTCTTTGCAGAAATTTTTTCAACTGCTACTCTTTTTTTAAATGCTTCAACCTTGTTGACAACATTTACTCTTTGCTGGTAATTCCATGGCTTCCACTTGTTTGACCTTTCAGTTCTAAATGTACCCTTCACATCCCTACAATCAGCTAATGAAACATTTGCAAAGGGTGAGAAATACTTAGCACTAATAGTCAATTCACCTGCCAACATGGCAAGCATCTTCATGTCATTTGGCAATTCCTCCAGCTTAAACCTAAATTGAGTGCCTTCAAATTCATACTCGGTTCTTTCTAACTCTGCAATTTGTGGTAATAATGACCTCATATATTTCTTTGTAACAGGAGAACTTTCATCACAGTTGGCACCAAAAATTAGAAATTAAGTTATCATAACTTGATGCCACCCTTCTTCCAACATTGAGGAAACTGACCAAGAAAGAACATGCGCTCTCATTCTTGCCAAATGGGCATCCATCACCACCAAGAGCAATTTGAAAAGTGCCTGTTGATTCTGTAAAGCCTTTCAAGCTTTCTTTTATATTCTTAGAGGGATAAAATTTGGCAAGCATTGGAAGGTATTGTCTTAAGTCTCTAGATGCACATTCACTGGGTTTTCAGTTTCTAAGCCCTCTAGATAGTCTAGGTCAATTTCATGAACAGTTCCAATATCAATCTTTTTTAACTGTTCCACAAGGTTACTATAAGTGAGAAGCTTTGGTACCTTACAGCCTTTACAAATTGAAATGCTTGTTCTTTTCCCTGCTTTACTTTCATTTGATTTCATTGAAAGCACCAGTCTAACACTTTTGTACTTTCGTTTCCCCATTACACCACTTGCATAATATATTGCAATACTTCGTATAATGTTGTCATCTGACTTTTCAAATTTTAAAACATTTTTCTTATATTCTCTAGAAACTACTCTATCAGTCAACTGCTTGTTCCCTGTCACATAACTAGTGAGAGTATCCAGTTTGCATCTTTTCTGCAAAGTGTCAAACAATCCCTCAAAAGTGGCTGAAGAATGTTCATTTGTGCTTCCATGAATTCTGGCAGCAGCTTCAATGGTCTCATGCTTCCTTTTCCTTGCAATTCTTAGTTAATTCTTGTTGATTGTCCATCAGCAAGTGCAGTAGGGCTTCTTGTTCGTGCCTGAGATACCTGTCCCTCATGTGTCTAAAAATATCACTAACTGATTAGACACTGGGTAGTAACACATAGATTAAAACAAGAAGTGGTTGAGTGAGACCAAAATTGTAAACATTATAGGTCTGAACACAACAATTGTATCTCGCCATATCTTACATTTGATATTTTGATGTTTATAGTTTAGAGACACCATCATTTGTGAGAGTCTTCTGACTGACCAAATGAACACAGGCACACACTCAGGTTTCTTGCCCAGGCACTGGCATAGAAGCCTGGCACTGGCTGTCATTCTGGTACTGGCTCTGTGTTAAGTGGCCAGTCCACCAAAATTTAACTTGTAAAAATATTTTCTCTTCTCACAAAATTGAATTTGTTTTCATTAATGTTTTTATAAAAAATTGGCATAAAATTGTATCTATCCACTAATTAATGAAAATCTACAGTCAGAAGTTGTGCACAGCAGTTTTTTGCTGCACAATTACCGGTACTGGTAAAACAACCACAATGAGGAATCAAGAGTATACTCACAGTAATATTTTTTAACTCATTTATGTCCTTGAATCGTTCCCTTACTGTGGCCAACTGAAAGCATCAATTAAACATGTCATTTCTTATGCACAGATTGGTTAATTTTTAAAGTTCTTATAAAGTTCAAACAGATAAAAAAAGCTGGTGGGGGTGTTAACCAATATTTGTGTAGAGAGGTACAGGGGGATGCACAAGCCATTTCCCAGTTTATAATCAAAATTGTTATTATTATTATTATTATTATTATTATTATTATTATTATTATTATCATCATCATCATTATTATTATTATTATTTTTAATTTCCTACCATGTCAAAATTGAAATACAAGCCTCCTTGTACTCGCACTTCCACCACTTGCCTAAAATAACTTGATACAAAATTCTCTAACATTCGAAATATAAAACATTCTCAAAGCACCACTACTAATTTACGTTAAAATGACAAATTAAATATGTTATCTCGCCTTTTCCTGGGCTCGTTTGACTTTTTTGTATTCTGCCTGTAGCTTGCGATTTTCATTAACAGCTTTCTCTCTTCCAACCTTCCGATCTTTCATGTATTGAGCCAAGTTAAAGCGCGTGTTCTTTTCGGGCGGCATCTTAAATATTAACTCATTAAAAATTAAGAAACGAATACAAAAATTAGGAAAACAAAAATCATAGAGTTCTAGTCAAGGCTTTGAAATTTCTCTTCGTAACAAAATTTCTCGGATAAGAAGAAATATTTAAAAGACTATCAGGGCCAAAAATACCATATGAACGACAAGAAAACCTTACCTTCCCTTTACTATTTCCTCTGCTGTCTCTTTTTACGCGAACATCGCAGAAAGTATTGCATGTGAAGGTGTAGTCTGATCGTCCAGGTGAGCGTAGTCCTGAGAAGGACTGTTGTCGGTAGTAGTGACTGACATTTCGACAACCTGTGCGGAAGTCATCATCAGAGTCAAGACTCATCACTTGACTCTGATGATGACTTCCGCACAGGTTGTCGAAACGTCAGTCACTACCACCGACAACAGTCCTTCTCAGGACTACACTCACCCGGACGATCAGACTACACCTTCACATGTTACCCCCGGGTTCAAGCCATTTACTGCAAAGTATTGCATGTTTGGTATCGAAATGAAGGCAAACTTGTTTACTTTCAGCAAATTCGAGTTTTGGCGCCTTTGGACTAACCCAAGGACCGCTCGGAGGCATTTTTCGACAGGCATTTAACTCAGTTCCAGTCTTCTCTAAGAAGCACACGATCACAGACGCCATATTTGTGGACAATGATTGTTCCGCTTCATAGATCATAGCGCGCGCCAGCCCGGCGTGATCGGTTTGCGAACGAAAATTTACGCTGTGGCTTTTCAGTGTGTAAATCTCAGTATGTATATAATAATCAGGATTTATGAAGAATAAAGGGGGTTCGAATTCCTCACTTTTTACCAGAATGCACTGCATTTGACCAGAGTGCACTGCGTCACGTTGGTCGTGTTTAGTATGTACGCAGTCCGACACCGCGGATAAACGTTTTTTAGGGCACGATACGGTATTTTAATGGTCAGCGGACACCTTAACAAAACCATAAAATGCCGATAACTTTTACAATGTTTTCGCCGTGAGTCTAGTCGACAGCTAGTCTCCTCTCGCAGCCGTTCTTTGTCTCGGGATGCCTGTGTCTCCCTTAGCCCTAGTGCATAAGCTCTTTTGTAAACAAAACTTAGTAGCCACGGTCAGCCACCAGCGAAAAACAACAGTTTCATATCGTGTGCAACTTCAGTTCGGCTTTGGCAAAATACATGATTGAGCTTAAGAACTATCCAAAAGGTGAGCCGAGTTTCAAGGCTAAGTTTACAGTATTCTTTCTAAGTTTTGCCTTTTTACGCTGTCGACTAGACTCACGGCGAAAACGCTGTAAAAGTTATTGGCATTTTATGGTTTTGTTAAGATGTCCGCTGACCATTAAAATACTGTATCGTGCCTTAAAAAACGTATTTCCGTGGTGTCACTCAGTTGTGTTGTGAATCTACTCTCCTAACTAAAGGAAAACTAACTAAACGCAAGTATTCTATGGAAAATCTACTATCTTGATCACTGAATGAAGGAGAGTTGAATTAGAGCTATGAAACGAGTCACTTCATCAATAACTAACTCTATTTTGCGTAAGTAGCCGGAGAGCAAAAGGCAGTCGACCGATAAGAGGTGTTGGTAGGCCTGGGCGACTCATGCCATTCGCTGGCGCTTTTAAATCTTCTGTCCTCAAAGTTGAGCTTTATATTTATACCAAATATGTTTCTGTCAGGAGCTACCATTGTACTTATCTTAACGTTAATTAGAGCTATCTGACGTTTAGGTGCCAAGTAGACTTGTGACCTCTAAGGCAAAAAACAGAGCGGCATGTCTTCGTCGCTCGTGAAAGACATAGAAGATCGACGGTGGTTAGTGGTTGGCATTGTCCTCAACAGAGTTCTCATGCCTTATCTCAGAAATAAGATTCACCACGAAATGACGCCATTTTACCAGAATCTGGTGGGAAATTATGGATTAGACAAGCAAACCTATTCAACTCACAAGAAAAACATTCCACCAAGCCCGCTGAAGCTGAACTATGAAAGTATCAACAATAACTTCCTCCTCCATGGAAAACCCCAACGCTTTGACTATTATGTAAAAGATGAAGTGTCATTGGCTAAGTTGTTCATGAAACCTTTCATGGCACATTTCACTGCATTTGATACTTCTTTTGATGCCTCAGCGGCTCTGACCGTTCTTTGCTGTGCTCCGCCATTTAGCTCTGCAGCACTGGCAGCTGAACGTGTGAGATCTGAGGTACGAAATGAATGGGCCCATTGCGACTATGCGTCGTGGACAGAAGTAAAATACGATAAATGTTTCGATTACATGGAGACCTTGGTTGAAGACCTGGGATTTGCCCCAACAGTAAAAACAGAGCTCCTGGGTGAACTGCAGTTGTGGAGGAAGCATGGTGAGATGTCATTAAACATATCTGAAACAAAATTTCTTTCTCTTCCCTGCAAGTCAAGGAGATCTTACCAAAATCGTTTCTCAGGGCCGATAGATTATGCTGGCTGTCGAAAAGATATGATTGCAACTTCAATATAGAAATCTATGTACCAAATTGAAGACATAAAATTCCAACAAATTCGACAAATCTGCATTTAGTGTAAACCAATGCAAGTATGACTACCTCATGTGAAACACAGAACTATGAAACTAAGTGAGACTTTCTTTACGCTTCTTATTTTTTCGGCGTCGACAAACCCGGGCGGGATAACGGACCGGATAACGGACCGAATCACGGATAGGATCATGGATCGGATCACGGATCGGATCACGGATGAGATCACGGATCGGATCACGGATAGGATTACGGATCACATCACGGGTCGCATCACGGATCAAATAACTGATCGATCACGGATCGGATCACGGATCGGATCACGGATCGGATCACGGATCGGATCACGGATCGGATCACGGATCGGATCACGGATCGGATCAGCCTTACGGTTTTAGGCGGTAAAATTCAAGGACAAGAAGCGCCGTGCAGAGTCTCAGGAGACTTTCGGCAAAGACAAATTTTGCTGGTAACTATCGAACAGTGACAGCCCTTGGGTTCAATTCTACAGAACGGCAATTTTGATTTCAACTCTTTTTTTTAACTTGAAACCGGCTTAAGCACGCTGTAGTAAAAATGAATGGTTGCTGATCGAGTGCGAGTAGCGAAGATTGCCTAAACCACGGGCCTTTATCCGTATTGGTGAGATTCTTTCGCCGTTCCGTGTCGAATTTCTTTACTTCTTCTGCTACTAACCAGGCTTCTTTTTTACTGTCACCTATGGACTCTTCTCCTTTTCACCTTCTCCATTCACTTTCTAGTTTTAAAGGCAGGCAGATAGCAAAGATCTTCACGTGCAACCGAAATCAGGAGATGTTTTCGCAATGAAAAATTCAAGGACCAGGATGTTTTATTAAATAAAACTGTATGGAAGTCATTTATGTTGACATGTTATAACTGCCTATTCACACTTTGGCGGGCTAAAGAACTCAGTTCGAAAATACGTTTTTGCGAATAACTCGCACCGTTCAAAATGTCACCAAAGGTTTTCTTCGAAACTACAGTTGAAACAACAATGTTAAGTTTGACGGACATGAAGAAAAAAAGTTTAAAAAAATGGCCCTCGAAGTCCTACCGTATCCTTAACATATTTTAATACTTTCATTTTAACCATAATACCAGCCGTGATCCGATCCATTATCAGATCCGGATTTTGTCGACTCCGTGATATTTTTCATGGCTTACCCTAAAAGCATATATAGACTTGCAAGTTCAAGACAGAGGCGATAAGATGTCACGCCTTTGACAGCTTGATTCTCGAACATTCCAGAATCCACTTCCTGAGCTCTGTGAAACTCAACTACTGATTTCCGTTCACTCTAATCGCTTTGATGGAGCTTAACCTCTTCCAGTTAAGATCAGTTCTTCTTGAAGTCGAAAAATGGGTACACACGCCCGCTGTCCGTTCATTTTCTCCGACTGCGAGTCAGGTAAAACACAGGCAGGCAACAGAATGGGTTTGAGGCCTCGAGACGTGAAAAGGTTATCGATCTCTAATTGTAATTGACAACATTCGATCTCAGTTTGATGTAATTGATCGAGGAAAATTTCTCATTAAGCCTACAATTTGCAACCTTTGATCACTTACTTTCAGTTTTTTTGTGTTGTCTCGAGTGATTTGGTAACCTTTGAAGGAAGTATGATTTTGCACGCTGGTGGGAGAAGGCCAAGGGTTGCGGGAGCAATTTTGTCGCTAATGAAGGAAATCTAAGCGTTTTAAATTACAGAGAGCGTTAGAGGTCAATATCGTTAGCGGCCTCAAACTCATAAGATTGTCTTCCTGTGGTCAATTTTGGCTTACATTACCACCAGAATGAATTGCCATCATAAAGTGAGTCAGTCCACAGAAAACCAGGACCGTCAGGGTAAATAACTCTATTCCTAAAATCCAGGTTTTAGTACCAGAATTTGAATCAACCCTCTTCTCCATGAGAGGATTATTAACATTTTTGCATGTTAATGGTCTCCTTGGTCGGTTTAGTCGAATGGCAAATGACGTTAGACTTAACTTCACCTTTGAAAATTACAGGTCTAGTACTAATTATAAGCTCACTAATCTCTTGCTTGTCCTTTATTTGCGTAGGAGTAGAATTCTGCGTTGGTAAGCCACTTGATGACACTTTCTTCAATCTTATACGCGAAGGAGTTGTCGCCCTCTCTGAAACATTGCCCGAGCTGAAAAAAATGTCCCAAAAAATGTCGATAGTCAAAACGCCGACGATGCAAAACAGTTGGGAAACACTGCTTTCAAGTGATTTTAGTGTTTCCACGACAGAAAGGAAATCTATGATATTTGATGCGCCAGATCGAAACAAGTGGTTTACAGGAAGACAAAAAGAGTTAGAGTCACTTGAAACATGCCTCGCTTTAGAAAACAGCGACGACAACTTTAGGATGGCGGCCATTTGTGGTCTTGGCGGATGTGGTAAAACGACCTTAGCAGCTCAGTTCGCTCGGAAGCGTAAACCACAATACGATGGAGGTGTATTTTGGTTCTCCATGGAAGATGAAAAGAAGTTTGACAGTTGTATAAGTGACCTAGCGTTACGTTTAGGACTGAAGGAAAACTCATCAGCTTTGACACTGACACAAATTCTTGAGTTTATATCTCAGCGAGAAAAGCGGTGGCTAATGGTTCTTGACAACGTCGACCAACCACTTCTTTCTAAAAAGATGCGTAAAGTTTTGATAGGTATATGGAAGAGGCAGTCGAACGGCCACATGTTGATAACTACAAGACGTGAAAGGAAAGAAATTTGTCAGTGTGTGGATCTTGAGTCAAATTGTTGTGTAGAAATCTCCCCTTTCTCTGTGAAGGAAGCAAAAGAGTTTCTTTTGAGTCGCTTTAGCAGTGAAAATGTGGCAGGCCGGGAGGATACGCTGAATGAGCTGGTTCTTGAGCTTGGCTGTCTTCCCCTTGCTTTGGAGCAGGCTTGTGCACATATCTCATCTCTTCAGTGCCCTGTACATAAATATCTGGAACAATACAAAGTCGAAAGGCTACAGCTTTTGAGCGAGCATCAGGCAAATCCATCGAGAGAGTATGACTCCCTGAGTCGTCTTTCAGTTCACACTACATGGTTATTGAACTTTGACCACGTGAAGAGCGCAAAATATGGAGAAATTGCAACCACGTTCATACATGCAGCTGCTTTCCTTGCTCCAGATGAAATTAATGAAACACTTATCAATACAGAGCTGCTTTCTCCTGACGCTGCAAATGAAAAGGAAAGGGAGCTTCCTCTAACGAATAATCATATAGTGGAACTTTTGACCAAGTTTTCACTTTTCCAGAGGAATTCTGTTGGATGCATGAGAGTACATCGCCTGGTGCAGCAGGTTATTCGTGGTACAATGACTTCAGAGGAAATCGTGAAGGCAATGTGCACAACATTTCAGTTGCTAAAGTCGGCCGCTTTATCGGCTGGTGAATCAGCTGCAGATATGTCCGTTTTCTCCATTATTCGTCACTGGTTGACATTGAAGCTACATATGGAGCAGCATGTTGGAGCTAAACCGAATGGCTTTCATGCCGAAGAATTACGCAGATTAATTAACAGTGGTGCTGAAGAAATAGTGTTCGCAGTCACTCATACCCTAGAGGGGTCAAAGCAAACCCTAGAAAATCACCGTAGATTGTCCGCGTTGCTCGATGGTGATTTCGATAGGTGGCTTGGAGGACGAGAGCTGGAGGTTGAAAAGAGAAAAACACGGTATGGGCCGAGAAACTCCACACGTGTGCACTCAGAAAGGCTATTCGGGCGGCCTTCAAGATGGCTTTCAGGACAGCCTTCAAGACATCCCTCGAGATCGCCTCTACGATCACCCTCTGGAATGGCCCCTAGGATCGCTGCTACCAAGATTGCCATTGTGATCGCCCTTGGGATCGCCATCAGTATCATTGTAAACCATTTCCTACCCTCTTGACGGGTTTGAAATTCCTCTGTGGTAGTCCTCATCCTCGTCGTAGTGGTCACCATTCGTAATGCTTATGCAAGCAAGGTCGCGCGCGTCCCACAAGGCCTTATTCAATTTGGTGGGATATTATTAGAATGTTTTCTCCACAAAACTGCCCCAAAAAGTAACAAAAGTTTAGTCGAATACGCCGAACTTGCAACGAATTCTGATTTTCCTCACTGGCAGTGCAAACCATACGATTTAGATATCTTACGAGACAACGGACTTAAAGCTGTATTGTGCCTTTTAAAAAAAGATATCCATCTCCATTTGTTACAAATATCCGATGAACTTGTTAATTATAACAGAATAACTATCGATAGAATTAAGGCTCTGTGTGTTCTTTTGAAACGGTTTGCTTATCTTCTTCCCATGCCTTCGATTTGCAAGATCTGTACCATAGTCTGTCATGATAACAAAAGGATTGGTGGGACGTTTTAGCCAGTTTGTAGACCTGGTAAGTTCCAGAGAACTTTACAAAAAATACATATTGGAATTTATACCCTTAAGTTCCAATCAGGGGCTTCGCATAATGGTGATAAATTTATTGCTGACGTCCTCTAAGGCTTCATTAATTTGAAAGAAGTCGCAAATCATTAATAGTTTCACAAGACCTTAACAAAGAATGGTAAAAGCTTGTTACTATGTTGTAAGAGCCCTTAAAATTCCGATCCAAAAGTTCTAAATTCTCTTTGCATTGGTCTTGCATCGTTATCCAGATTGACCCTGAGTTCTTCCGAAGAAGTTCTGTTAAATCCATTAAGAACAATCTCTGTATTAAACGAAACGTTATTCTCAGTCGAGAGTATCTCCAAGAAGGAAAACTTACTCATACAACGATTTGATTAAGACGTATCTGACCATTTCGGCTCTACATTACTCTCAGTTAATAATTGTATTTTATTCCGATAATAATGACAAGGACAAAAAACTGTAGGTACCATCTTCTGCATTTTGTAATTCTCAAAATTTTCACGTCGGGCAAAATTCAACCATGAGGTGGGATGATTTCCACTTTCGTGTAGTTTTACTAGTATGAACAGTCGCAAATTTTACTGGATTCACCCACGTAAAAGAAAAAAGCGACTTTTCCACACATCGCCCATACATTCGGTCGATTTCATTTCAGCGCGCTTTAAAAGCGGGAATCTTTAAACGTAAAGGTTTTTAAAATACCGGCAGCCCCTGCAAATATCGTCGTAATTACGAGGATAACCTCTGGTGACTCGTATGGTAATGCGTTACTTCCAATTTCCTCCAAATTTGGTGTGTATGACATTGAAATATTAAATAAAAACGTACCAAGTTTGGGGGTAGACGTTTGAATAGGGAACTTAAGATACGACGACGACGATAGGAAGTTGGATTTGCACGTGCTGCGCATGTCTCTGTTTGTGATTTCGTCGTCCACGGTTCGATCGTTGACAGCGAAATTTGTAGAATAAAGCGGTTCTGGGGAAAACGTAAGTAAAAATTGTGTCCTTGAAGCTCTTTTTAGGGGATTTCCACTGATTTTCTGAAGCTTTGTCCCTCTAAGAGTCTTATATGTCGAATAGATCGTTTTTATGTCGAATAGATCGTTTTTATGTCGAATAGATCGTTTTTATGTCGAATAGATCGTTTTTATGTCGAATAGATCGTTTCAGATTGAATTTCGAGGTTTTTGCTCATTTTTCTGGGGCGCATTTGGCGAGCAGTGCTTACATGGCTACCTAGTGCCTGGCAGAAGAATCCGAGAAAACGTAGGCTAATGAGACAGCCGTGTATTTCGAGAAACTATTCTGATAAACTTTTGCACCAAATTAGCACCTATTTCTTTGATTATCTGTTTGATTCTTTGACATTCAGCTTCGTCAAGTTCGTCGAGGTCAAACGGTGCGTAAACATCGTAAGGAAAATCAAGGCCTTTCGAAAAATAAAAGTCGTAAAGAAGAACAAATTCTTCGTCCGTCATCAATGAAACCATCATCGTAGCTTATTATAAGCGAATTGCGTAAGTCTTTGAACGCCATAGCCAAAGAAAATTTATAATGACTTAAGATGCCGTCGTCTTCCTGCAAGACCATCCGCTTAACCTTCAAAATTTCCCTCCGAAAACAAAACCCTCGATCCAGTCTTTCTCAGATGTAAAGCGTCGTCGTCGTTTCTTAAGTTCCCTAATGTAACGTTCACAACGCTCATTTCAAATTTCAAGTTTCATCCGTGAAGAAGGCATTGTCCTTCGAGCGAGCGATTGTGAGTAATATCTCCGCGGAAAGGATACTGGAAGAGCTATTTAATGATAAAAACTTTGCTGATGGGATGGAAAGTGGATAAGAAAGCGATTTGGACCGGCAGCTAGCAAGTGAGAGTGGAGAATCGAGGTAAGAGGTCGAAATCGTCGCCATCGACCGCATGCTCTTGAAATTCGAAGTTGTTCACCTAGAGCTGTCCTTTTCTGTTTGATTACTCGCGCAGCTCTTCGAATTTGATTTAAAATTGCTTTACGAGACTCCAATGAACAGTAATTTACGCCAAGAACATGTTTTGTAGCGATAAATGCGAAGCGATGCGAAGTGTAATCGATACTTCGTTCGATCGGTTGCAGGGAAAAATTAACGCCCGGGCGGAGTGTGGGGGTCTTCAGCGGACATGCCTTTAAAGTACGTTTGTCGTTTAGGCGTCACGAAAACACACAGGACATTTGAATGCTCACACGTGAATCGATAAATTAGAAATTATCGAGACATTAACGCGACACGAAAAATAAGTGTCGCGAACATATCATAACGCGAAAATGAGGTAAACATTATGTCAATAATCAAGGAAAAAAATAATGATCTTTTTATTGAGTGAATAACCACACGTTTCCAGGTCCAAAAGCAAGAAAACAGTGGTATTAACTTACATGATATGTGTAATAAATCGAGAATTTATATTACGGTGGCCCAGAAGGGACAACGCTTCTACTTGAAAATGTAGTGTTGTTCTATAAAAATATAACTGTTCTTTTTAGAATTAAACATCTTTCCTTAGAATTCTGCCATCATTCCTTGTATATCTGCGACTGTTCCTTAGAAATATAGCTGTTCTATACAAACAGTCGCGAGATTCTTCCGTAGAAATCTAGCTCTGCCGTAGTATAAGCCGTCGCTGTTCCGTAGAAATGTAGCTCTTTCGTAGAACTCTCTGTCTCTTCTGTATAGAACTTGAGCGCTTCCGTAGAAATGGAACGCTTCCGTGGAAAGTTCAAACCTGTGCGCGCGCATTAGCATGGGTGGGCACCGGGCATTAGCGCCTGGCTGTAATTTCGTTGCTCGCTCAAGGCTGAAAACATTAACAACTTCGCTAAGCCTCTTTCACCTCCAAATACCGCTCCCCCATCTATTTTCATTTACAGTTTTGCTATCGATACAAGATGTGGGAAGAAGAGGTCGATTAACAGTTCTCATATCCGAATAAATAGATCAACCGCGCTCATATTTCCATCAATGGCAACAAAATAATTCCCCAACCCTCTTCCCACCGGCACACATGTGTGTCGTTGAAACGTCAGTCCAAAACCCAACCTTTCAGAGACAATTTGCACGCCGGCGGGAGGAGGGTTTTGTGATTGTTTTGTCGCCGGTGAGGGAAATATGACAGTTGTAAATTACTGCGAACACTAGAGATCAATATCGTTACACGGCCTCAAACCCATAAGATTCTCCGCCCGGCTGTGGTTAATTTTGGTTCACCAGCAAAGTGAATTCGCAACGTGAGTCAGTTCACGATAAGTCAGAACTGTCATGGTAAATCACTCGATCCCTGAAGTCAGTGCCGCAGTTTAAGTCAATCTTCTTCTCCAAGACAGGATTATTCAATTTTCTATTTTACTGGTCTCCTCGGTCAGTTTTATTTAATGGTAAGTGACGTTCAACTTAAGCTTACGTTGAAAATTACTGTTCTATTACTGGTTCACTAATTACTTGTTTGCTCTGTATTTGCTCAGGATTAGAATTCTGTGTTGGTAAGCCACTAAATGACATTTTCCTCAATCCCATGCGTGATGAAGTTGTAGTGCTCTCTGAAACATTGCCCGATTGGCTCGACAAAACGAACCACAATGTAAACCACTCCAGGTACGCGAAATGCTGAAGTCTGTCTTTGGCCAAGTTCAGGCAATATTACATGAACTGAGCAAAGGCAAGCATGAAGGGATTTCAAGGGATTTTAATGTTTCCACGACAGAAAATAAATCTATAGCATTTGATGCGCCAGATGGAAACAAGTGGTTCACAGGAAGACAGAAAGAGTTAGAATCGCTTGAAAAATGCCTCACTTTAGAAAACGGCGACAACAGCTTCATAAGGAAGGCTATTTGTGGTCTTGGAGGATGTGGTAAAACGACCGTAGCAGCTCAATTTACTTGGATGCGTGAAACAAAATACGAGGGAGGTGTATTTTGGTTCTCCATGGAAGATGAAGAGAAGTTTGACAGTTGACTGAGTAACCTAGCGTTACGTGTGGGACTGAAGGAAAACGCGGCAGATTTGACACTGACACAAATTCTCACGTTTATATCTTAGCGAGAAAAGCGCTGGCTAGTGGTTCTTGACAACGTCGACCGGCCACTACTTTCTGAAAAAATGTGTACAGTTTTGACAGGAATATGGAAAAGGCGATCAAACGGTCACACGTTGATAACAACAAGGCTTGAAAGGAAAGAAATTTGTCAGTGTGTGAAGCTTGAGCCCGATTGTTGTGTGGAAATCTCCTCTTTCTCTATCGACGAAGCGAAAGAGTTTCTTTTGAGTCGCTTAAGTAGTGAAAATGTGGTAGGCCGGAAGGATCCGCTGAATGAGCTGGCTCTTGAGCTTGGTTGTCTTCCCCTTGCTTTAGTGGAGGCTGCTGCATATATCACATCTCTTCAGTGCCCTGTACATAAATGTCTAGAACAATACAAAGTCGAAAGGTTAAAGCTGTTGAGCGAGCATCAGGCAAATCCATCGCGAGAGAAAGACTCCCTGAATCGTCTCTTAGTCCACGCTACATGGTTATTAAACCTTGACTACGTGAGGAACTCAAAATATGGAGAAATTGCAACCAGGTTTGTCCATGCAGCTGGTTTTCTTGATCCAGATGAAATCCAGGAGGGTCTTATCAATGCAGAGCTGCTTTCTCCTAATGCTGCAAATGAAAAGAAAAGGGAACTTCCTCTCACGAATAACCATGTAGTGGAAGTCTAGACCAAGTTCTCTCTTTTCCACAGGAAGTCCGTTGGATGCATGAAGTTACATCGCGTGGTGCAGCAAGTTATTCGTGGGACAATGGCATCAAAAGAAATCGCGACAAAAATGTACACAACATTTCAGTTGCTAAAGAGTGCCACTTGATCGGGTGGTGAATCAGCTGCAGATATTTCCGCTTTCTCCATTATTCGTCACTGGTTGACATTGAAGCGACATATAGAGCAGCATCTTGAAGCTAATCCTGATGGCTTTCAAGCCCAAGAAGTAAGCAGATTGAAAGACAGTGGTGCTGAAGAAATAATGTTAGCAGTCACTCAAACCCTGAAAGGGTCAAAGCAAAAGTTAGTAAAATCCTTACATATCAGAAAGGTAGCCAGGTGTACGAGGGCTGAAGGTTGAAGAGCTGTTAACATTTGCAACTAGAAGCAGAGTCGATACACGGGGATATCAGGCTAACCTTAGAAGAAGATACGATATGCTGGGGCATCTGACTACCCTTGGAAGCTGAGCCGATAGACTGGGACATCAGGCTACCCTTGCAAGAAGATCCAATACACTGGGACATCAAGCTACTCTTGGAAGTAGATCCGATACACTGGAACACACATCTACCCTTAGAAGCAGATCTGATACACTGGAACACCAGGCCACTCTTAATTGCACATCCAATACACTGGAACATCAGGCTACCCTTGAAAGTAGATCCGATATGCTGGAACACCAAGCTACCCTCGGAGGCTTGGTGTTCTATCCTTTGAGCTAACTGTGTCCCGATTAGCTCAATGGATAGAGCGCTGGACTGAGGTGCGGGCGGTCGAGGGTTCGAGCTCCGGCCGGACCAACACTCAAGGTCTTAAAATAATTGAGAAAAATATGCTGCCTTTCTAAAACATCAAGAAATGGTTTGGATATTCTAGTCTTCTCGGATAGGGACAAATAAATGGAGGTCCCGTATCCTGCAGGGTTAGGGGTAGGAGACATTAATTTCCCACGCACGAGATTACTGTGTGATGGATGTCCTCCCCTGAGGTGGAGTGGGTGTGTTGTTGTCTTGCGTTTCATACATGAGCCTCTGGCTCAGGCAATATGGGTAACCATGCCCCACGTAAAGACATTAAACTTTGATTACTATTACTATTACTATTAAGCAGATCTGATACACTGAAAGTTCAGGTTTCCCTTGGAAGCACATCCGATACACTGGAAATAGGATCCGAGGTTACCTTTACAACCCGCAAAATTGGTTGTCCTAAGTGTTGCCACGTTTCTTAAGAGGAATTCCTCTGTGGCAGTCCACTTCCTCGTCGCAGTGACACCAGCCGTGATGCTTACACGAGCAGCATCATGCGCTTTGCACAAGGACCTGATTTAGCGCAAAATTATAGGAATTTCATCTTCACAAAACTCTCACCTAAGCTGTCGAAAGTTTAATCGAATGCGCCAAACTTACGGAGGTGAGAAACCATTTCTTTTCCTGCTCTGATGAAACCTATTAGGCACGTGGAACGTGAGAACTATGTTCCAACCAGGCCGTGCTACCATCATAGCGCATGAGATGAAGAGGTACAAGTTATCAATCCTCGGACTGAGCGAAACACGCTGGACCTCATCAGGAGAGATGAAACTGGCAGATGGCACAACTATCATATATTCAGGCCATCAGGACGACGGAGCACCACACACTGAGGGTGTCGCATTCATGTTAACATCAGAATCTCGTAGAGCCATGATCTCATGGGAACCTATAAATTCTAGAATTATCACTGCCAGGTTCAGGACCAAACATAAGAAGATAACCGCACATATTATCCAGTGCTATGCTCCAACAAATGATTCAACTAAGGAGGACAAGGATGATTTCTATGGTGTGCTTACTGAAATAGTTGACAAAGCGAAGGAAAGAGATCTTGTAATGATAATGGGTGACTTTAACGCAAAGATAGGAGAGAATAACAGAGGATACGAGCAGATTATGGGTAAACATGGTCTGGGGACAATAAATGAAAATGGTGAACGTTTCGCAGACTTTTGCGCAGACTGCAACCTTGTCATCGGAGGAAGCTTGTTCCCGCACAAAACAGCACACAAGGCAACATGGGTATCGCCTGACCACGTAACAGAAAATCAAATAGACCATATATGCATCTCACAGAAGTTCAGGCGATCTTTATTGGATACACGCGTCAAGAGAGGTGCAGACGCTGCATCAGACCATCACCTCCTAGTTGCCAGAGTCAGATTAAAGCTGAAGCGTAACTATCAACCACGAAATCCAAGGATAAAGTACAATGTGCACTACCTCATGGATAGTGATACAGTACAGAGCTTCCGGTTGTCGTTGTCTAACAGATTTCAGCCCCTACAAGATCTGAATATAGAGGATGAATGGAGTGACATCAAAGAGAGTATTAACAGAACATGTGTAGAAGTATTAGGGACTAAGACAGCTGAGCACAAGGAATGGATTACACCAGGAACCATGGGGTCTATCAGCAAAAGAAAACATCTGAAGGAAGAGTACAACAGAAGCAGGACAAGGAGAGAAAAGGCAGAGGCACACAAGAGGTATGAGGCAGCAAACAGTGAAGTAAAGCGTAAGATCAAACAAGATAAAAGGGAATATTATGATACCCTAGCGACGAAGGCAGAAGAGGCTGCAGCACATGGCAATATGAGGGACCTCTATGATACCACCAGGAAGTTGGCGGGTAAATTTCAACAGACTAGCAGCCAAGTAAAGGACAAAGAAGGTAATATCTTGACTAGGGAAGATGAGCAGCTTAAGCGGTGGGCACAATACTTCAATGATCTCCTCAATCGTCCTCCCCCGCCAGAACTTCCAATAATACCGGAGGCTTCAGCTGAGCTGAATGTGAACTGCGGGAAGCCATCCAAATTAGAGATTGTGCGCTCTATCAAGATGCTTAAGTCAGGGAAAGCAGCTGGCCCAGATAACATACCTCCAGAGTCCCTGAAAGCTGACCCCGACCTATCAGCAGATATCCTCTATGGCTTGCTTGGAAAGATATGGGAAGAGGAGGAGATGCCCCAGGACTGGAACGAGAGCTACATTGTAAAACTGCCAAAGAAAGGTGACCGCCGGGAGTGCAAGAATTACAGAGGTATATCCTTGATGTCAACGGCAGGCAAGGTGCTGAACAGAATTATCTTGCTTCGTCTTCAGGGGGCTGTGGATGCTACACTAAGAGATCAGCAGGCTGGCTTCAGGAAGGACCATTCCTGTATCGACCAAATAGCCACACTTAGGATAATCATTGAGCAGTCAATTGAATGGAACACTTCTCTTTACGTTAATTTCATCGACTTTGAAAAGGCTTTTGATAGCCTCGATAGAAGTGTTCTTTGGTGCCTTATGAGACACTATGGCATACCAGGGAAATTCATTCGAATCATCAAAAATTCCTATGATAAGATGACTTGCAGAGTCCTTCATGCTAGTGGATTGTCAGATAGCTTCGCGGTCAACACTGGGGTCAAGCAGGGTTGTTTGATGGCACCGTTTTTGTTTCTACTTGCTATGGACTGGATCATGAAGGAAACAACTAGAGAACAGCGAAATGGGATCCAGTGGAACTTATTGGAGCAACTTGAAGATCTAGAGTTTGCTGATGATATCGCCCTGGTGTCAAGTAACAACCAACAAATGCAGGACAAAACAGCACGGCTAACAGCTAATTCCATCAAGTTAGGCCTGCATCCGAATGTGAGTAAGACCAAGGTTATGAAGGTCAACTGCACCAACAACAGACCAGTTAAAGTGAGGGATACCATCTTGGAGGAAGTAACATCTTTTGTCTACCTAGGCAGTGTAGTCAGCATTGACGGAGGTTCCGATGAAGATATCAAGGTCAGGATAAACAAAGCCAGAGTAGCTTTCAATATGCTGAGGAAAGTGTGGTCCTCCCATGTCATCTCACGGAGAACCAAATTTAGAATTTTTAACACCAATGTCAAAGCAGTCCTCCTCTATGGCTCTGAAACGTGGAGAACAACTAACCAAACGTCCCAGAAATTGCAGACCTTCGTCAATAAGTGCCTTAGGCGAATTTTAAAAATCAGTTGGACTGACAGGGTAACGAACGAGATGCTGTGGGAATTAGCAGGCGAGGAACCAATCATAACTCAGATCTCAAAGAGAAAGTGGAGATGGATAGGTCACATCCTAAGGAAACCGGCTAACAACATCACCCGGCAGGCACTACGTTGGAACCCTCAGGGCAAGAGAAAGAGGGGTCGTCCCAGGAACTCCTGGAGAAGAGGTGTAGAGTCCCAAATGAGAAACTGGGGCCACACTTGGGCCACTTTAGGAAGATTTGCCCAGGACAGAACCCGATGGAGGACGGAAGTGGTTAATGGCCTATGCTCCAACCGGAGCTAAGGGAATATAAAAATAAATAATCTGATGAAACCTATTAGGCAGTGTACCCATTCATTTCTCAAGACTATATGAACAACTCTAAGAACCCTGATTTCCCATACTGGCAGTACAAACCATTCGATGTATATGACTCATATGGCCGGCGACGAGTGCAAAGCTGAATTTCACCTTTTGAAAACGATGTCTATTGAATGAAATCTATCTAGTGGAATTGGAGGTCAGTCAGTCGACGCAAAAGTTTCACTAGAGATCGGACGAAATTATAACGAACAATTTTCACGCAGAAATTTAAGGAAAATGAGGGAAATACACCAACCTTAAGAAAATACACCAACATGGGTTTATTGGTGTGCCATCTGAACATTAACAGTACCCAAAATAAATTCAAAAACTTGCTGCGACTTCACGATTAAGATACTTGGCACTCATAAAGCGTTTATAAATGAAACCAAGATTGATGCGAGCCATCTGAACGCTCAATTCTCAATTCCAGGCTACGTGATATATCAAAACGACAGGAGAAGAAGAGGTGGAGGTAAGATAGCACCGAGATCATCTTTTCTGGCTAAGAAAAGGCTTAAACCTAGCAAACATCAAAAAAAAAATTATTGCACTGGAGGTTAAGACGGACGCAGGAAGGTGGCTATTCTTGGAATTTATCCCGTGCCAAGAGCTATTGCTTGAGAACGAGCGCAGTTAAGTCTGTAAGTGGGCCAGTCTTCAAAGCAACTTCGTTGTGGTCATTGGCGACCTGAATCTGGATAGATTACGCAACTATGCAATGAAAGTGACCAAAGGCTCAAAGAGTAGACATGCTGGGAACAGAAGTCACCAAAACTTCGATGGCTGTGTTACTCAGTGACAAACCCGAGCTCTTTAAGTACTTTGGAAAATGCTATTCGTCGCTAAGGGATCATGCTCTTATTTACAGAGTTTTAAAGGGGAGGTTAAATCCAAACAAGCCCATAGTTATTACTCTCAGGGACTACAAAAACATTTAACCAGACTGACTATGCAACACCTGGCGACGGTCGCTTAGCATATCGGACAATTGTTTGATGAATTCGATGCTCAGGCGAACGCCTGGAATAATAATAATAATAATAAGGGGGGGGGGGGGGAGAGGCCTGCGTTCCGTTGAGACCGAGTACAAGGAGACGAAAGTTAAAGTTGTAGTCAAGTTGTATCCGAACAGAGACCCGGCCATGAAGATGGTGAGAGAGTTTGAGGAGAAGGCGGAGAGTAAAGGATACCAGTCAATGACGAAGGAAGAGGGAAAGTATGCAGAAGAGTACGGCCTGCAGTTACAGCTTAATTATCCTGACCCAGCCTGTGTTACGGAGGAAGATGAAGTTGTATTCGGGGACAAGTTGAAGACTCGCCTAAGAAAACTTCGAGAAGCAAGAATGGAAGAGAAGAAAAAGAATGGCAAGGAAAATTGATAACAGCCAGAAAAGAAGACGGAGATCTTAACACCGAACAATGCTTCTGGTGGCTCAGTGAATGGCGAACATGCCCAACACACACCATTGCAGGTATGTTTGAAATTCATTAACAGCTTTTACCAACAAGACTGTACGCCATTCACAAGACCCAGGCCAGTCCTACTAGTGATCGTACCTGCAGACTGTGCGGTACCGCATCTGAGAGCACGGCTCATGTACTCTCCGCTTGTCCTGCGTTGGCCCAAACAAAGTACTTGGCAAGGCATGGCCCGGTTTTGAAGGTCTTGTTTTTTTGACATCATAGAAGACCTGGGACTTATTGAAACGTCGCCACCGTGGTGTTCACCAACTAAGCCACAGCCGGTATATGAGGGGGCGCATGCACAAGCATTCTCGGATGTCCCACTCTACGGAGAGTACCAAGATCTTAGGGCCAACAGAATTGATGCGAGAATAGTAAACCACCAGGAGAAGAAGGTTATAGTGATGGAGATGAGCTGCCCCTGGATGAGCAATCGTCAAAAGAAAACATCAGAAAAGACATTGAAGTACGCGCCACTCAGATGGGAGATGAAGCAGAACAACCCCAGGTACGAGATTTCACTGTACAACATCATTGTGGACGTACTCGGGGGCTGGTCGACAGAAGTGGAGGTAGCGTTGAAGGAGTTAGTTGGGAGGCGTCACAGAAATGTCCTCAAGAAGATGCAAAGGGCATGCCTATCCGTCACGCTGAACATTGCACGTACTTTTAAGGTTGCGATGCATTAGACACCGTATTACCTGTGCTTCGGTTTGTATCCTGCTCTAGAACTTTCAACACTTAGCATGTTTTAGCGTAATTTGGTTTAGTTTATTATATATATACATATACATATTTTAACCTTACTTTTTAATCGGACATTACCTTTTAATTCTAGTATCACTAGCCGGAGCACAGGCTACGCCTTGGCGCCCTGTGTTCCTCTTAACTGTATGGCATACAGATAGTTTTTTCTGCTGATAATAATAATAATAATTTATTTGCTGATATAGCGCCCTTTAACATTATAGGATGATCAAAGGCGCTTTACAATCCAGGAGAGTTACCATTTACAGTAAATAATTACAATAAAGATACTATTTACAATAAATAATTACAATAAATGAATCAATGAATAAAAAGTAAATAAATAAATACAAAATACCGATAAAATTGTGGTGCAGATCTAAAACGCTTGCATAAAAAGATAGTTCTTAAGAGATTTCTTAAATAGCTCTTGCAAATCAATTGTGCGGATATACGCAGGCAAGCTGTTCCACAGCCCAGGTGCAGAGGCATGAAACGAGCGGACACCTAAAGTTGTGCGCACAACCCCTTTTGGAGGTTCTAAAAATATAGTATTATTATTGCGTAACGAATATCTAGACGATGATCTAATACAGATCAGGTTATTTAAATAACTAGGAGCCGTGCCATGAATCGTTTTAAAAGTGATCATCAAGATCTTGAATTGAATACTATAATTTACTGGCAGCCAATGAAGCTCGAGTAGTACAGGATTAATATGATCGAATTTCATTGTGTCCGTTATAAGCCTGGCTGCGATGAATATATAATCCAATAAATTATACATTGGATGAATTAGCACCTGTTAAGAGCATGAAAGTGAAAGACAAACGAGGACGTTCCACATACGACTTCTGGATGGAAGACTGCAATTATGGCGAATCGGAAGGATTCCTCAAAATACGCTAAAGAATAAAACACAAGAAAATCGGGAGCTAATGGCAAAAAACAAGATACAAAGCGACTAAACAGAGACGGACTGTGATAAAGGGTTAAAGGAGAAAAAAAGGTGGTCAAGTGACTGAGAGCGAGGGGACCAGAATCCTGTTTACAAAAAGGAGGACGAGCATTCTAAAGAAAACTACCAGCCCATTACTACTCTGTCAGAAAAGTACTTGAGAAGCTAATTAATAGGCGCGCATACCACTTCTCAATAGTCATTGATGGTTCGGGACAAGAGAGAATTCTGCCACCAAATAGACTTAGAAACTCTTGTAGGTAAAACTGTTTCAAATTATGTATTAATCATCAGAACAACTAGGAAACAATCCACCTAGCAGCAAAGATAAATCTGTCATCTTTTTACTTACTTGAGAGATGCTGAAAAAGAAAAGTTAGTGAAGCGTCCCAAGCCAATACACCAAGCCAATACACCAAGCTAATAGACCAAGCCCTCAACAAACATAAGAAGGAGACATTTGTAAAGGTAAGGAAAGCTATTTCTTTATTGCGGAGGAATACAGATATTGTAGATTTGGCCAATCACTACCAAAATCGTACATTTATTCTAAAGTAGAATGATGATAATACCTTATTGCAGTTACTTTATTTTGAAAATGTCAATTTTGCTATTTTTCTATAGAGAAGAAAACGCAGGTATACGAGAAGTTTCCTTCGGCCCAGATCGAAATAAAAGCAATCCTGTAAATCAGGGATGTGTTTTCTATTTTATGGCAACCTACCATGTGCTGGCGCAGCAAGACGAATCACTTCCAGGAACTTACCTGTTAGAGGGATGTCAAGCAATTGGAGTGCTAAGCTTCTCGTGGAAAAATCGACAGGGTGCTGAACACTTAAATCTCGGGAGGCCTCAGCCTCCCACACAATCAACAAATAAAACCATTATTCAGGCATTAAAACTAATCACTGCGTTAACTCGCTACTCACAAGGTGTGACTTTCATCAGTTTCGTTTCGAATAAACAAGTGTCAGAGTGACTTGATAACCTCATTACGTTCTTTCTATTATAGAAAAAATTGTGCGGCCGTTTTCTTCCAATGAAAGGCGAATCCTAAGCGGCTAGTCACAGAACCAAAGTGTTTGTTGAGTAAGACGAAGAAAGAGATGAATCTGTAACGGACGGTTTCAAAATCGAGCTAACCGAGCAATTATGCACAGGTTGTTAAGGTAAACTATCCTTTAATACTTAACTTCTAAAATGTAATTCTTTGTATTGTTTGAGATTGGTATAACAAAGTCAACAAGGAATTATCATTAAAAAATGGAAATGTTAAAAAAAAGCAACTACCCTAGCTTAAGCGACCAGTATTGTTCGGTAAATCTAATTTGAAAATTTCTCAGGTAGCTTTAAAAAGACCAGCAAGTGACCTCTTTAGAAACCTTGAGAGAAGAACGTGATTGTAGATGGCTGATCAGGTGGAATCAGTCGTTTTTCACTAGCAATTAATCTATCCCACCAGTCTCGTCCTTAGATATGTTCGCCTTTGGATGTGAATCACAACGTTATGACTACCTACGGCTATTCTCCTCGCGATGAGGTCGATTGAGTACGCATCACCTCTTTAATGTTGGGCTCGGCTGTGATTGGATGGAGTTTCACGGCTGTGATATATGGATTTTCGGATCATTTTCCCTCTGTGGTCTGCTGCCGCTCGGTTCTCCTGCTGCTGTGTATTTTGATCGTAGGCATCCTAGCTTCTGCGATTTCAATTCCACTGTCCCTGTTAATGTTGTTAGGGTGAAGTCTTATGTGGATTGCCTCTACGTGTGTAGAAATGGGGATCACGAACAGTAAACTTTGCTTCGTTCCAAAGTGAGCGGTGTCCGGTGTTGCCGGCGTGCTCTGAGACTGTGGCTGGTCTGCGTCTTCGTGTGTCGGATATCCTTGTCTTGCTTCTTGTAGTCCAAAGGGAGAGTCCTGTAGACTACGCCACAGCGGTGAGATTCTTTGACATAGGGCAGCCGGACTGTGGTAGAGCTGAATTCAGTGGGGAGGTTCAATACTAACGGTCGGTTTCTTGGTTTTTGTTTCCTTTTGTACGAAAGAGCAAGGATAACCATAAGAAACAAAAAGAGATGACAGCTATCTCTTTCCCTTGGAGATATCGGTTTTGTTACGAGACGTTTCGCACGCTCACAAAGGCACTCGGATTCACACTCGGATGGTGATTCACACTCGGAGGGTGTGAATCAAAAGCTCGGCGTTTGCAGCGAACGCACCGGCACATTTTCAAATTTTAGTTACTTAACCAGTAGTTTCTGAATTACACGAAGAAAATACTTATAACAGTAATCCATTATGATAACAAACAAAGTAGATGACAAATAAAAACGAAGAAACGATAGCAAGAACACTGACGGTTAGGATACTTGTGCGAAATGACATAGGGACTCTAAAGGCAAAACACTTGTTTTTAAATTGCTAATGCCGGGCGGAGATTAGAAAAAATGAGCATCCATCAGGTTCTTTTGTAACTGCGGTGTCGAGGAAGATGAGTTTGTTTTTGCTTTCCGTCTCCATAGAGAAACGAAGGTAGGGCTGTTGGTGATTTAAACGCTGTAGGAAGCTATTTACACCATCACGGACCAACATGGCGAAGGTATCGTGGACATATCGTGGACATAGCGTCAGCGGTTGCCTGTTTGTGTCGTGGTCTGATCTTGTTGAAGGTAGCATGTGATAGATATCCGCGCCGCGTGTATGCTTGATTAGGATAGTTTTAACGACGAAAATATTAATATTTTAATTGCAGTTCCAGCCTCCGGTCTATCAAAGGGTCTATATCTAATTTTGAAAAGCATAATCCCGATAGGAAAGAAATTCAGTTACGAAAGCAAAAAAGAAGTAATTGAAACCAACATTGACTGCTTTTCTAAGCAAAATGAAACTGACCCAAAATCCCCCAAGTATCAAATAGTTAGTAAAATGGATGAGTTAGACATTTCCTTCGAGAAGGTGACATCAGGCTTCACGTCTCTCAGACTATTTCCTTAATTTTAAGGGTTTAGTTTAATCATTAAAAGCTAGTTTGACGACTTACCGAGACATTTTACAATGCCCATTATCAGACAGTCTTCGATAAGGAGGACAGAAGCTCGTCTCGGAAAAAAACAATGAATAAGCACGGTAAATCACAATTGTCTTTGTGCATGGTTAATCCATGCATCTCATAAAATAGTCAATTTTCCCCTTTTTCCCGTTATTCATGTCTCAAAAACGATAGCGTAACACGACAGAGGTCTTAGTTAGCGGTTGATGTCTTATCAGTTTAAGAAAGTAAGTAAGATGGACAATGAAATCATCCATTTGAAGGAATTAGGGTTTTCTGGACATGATTTAAAGAAAACAACCAGGATATGATCATCTCTGACTGGAGAAGAATATAAGCTATATAGTAAACCGGGACCATCTTGTTGCATTTTCCGCCGATAGCTGAAACCAATAATAATGTGTACTTTTCCATCAAAACTGGTGACTATTGCGTGATTATCTTTGTTGTCTGTATAGATTATTTCATAATCCGTTTTTTAAACTTATGATGGCGATCCCTTTAGTCTGACCTTTTCTAATCCCGGCCTTTCCCTATAACTTACAGTGTTCGTTAAAAATTAACAGCATCTCTAAATTAGCACAAATGCCCCGGATTTAGTTGCATACATCACTTGGGTAACTTTCGATTTGAAATCCTCTGAGGTTATTCGAGGGATATTTTGCGTTGATAAAAGTTCCGTGATCTATCTTTTGCATAACAGAGCATTTAGCGAAAACATCAGGTGTAAGAAGACGTAACTTGGCCGTGATTTGTGAATCGGTCGCAAATATCTGACTGTTCTTCCGTGTGAAAACCGAGAGCTGCTGAAACCGAAAGTTGAAGATCTGGTAATCGAACAAGGCGTTCTTGTTACGGTAAGTTCCCCAGCTTGTTTGCGTTTTCGGAACTTACTCATCGTTAGGTTATTATATATATAAACTAATCATAGATAAATGAACGTTTTATCGTTTGTCTCACGATGTAGAGTCAGATTATCAAATGTATTGATCGCGACGTTTCGACTGCTCTACTACTCATCTTTGTTGGGAGACGAGGTCGAAAGTTTATGGATCACTGTTTATAGCACTTTGGTTTGTTTTTACTAGTGTAATTCAAACTAAACATGGTTAGGACGTACAGGGTTAGTGCATATTGTTACGTGCGCCATATGTTTAGGCGCGATAGCATTATATATGATATCTATTACGTGAGCTTACACTCGGCTGTTTAGTGTATCCATGTTTTTTGTGTATTTTTCTTGAAGAAAATCGCAATATACAAATTGAAACTTAACAAGCTTAGACTAAGAATAGTTAAAGTACCTTCAACTAATTTTCCAATTTTTGTGAATTTGTTTTGAAAAACATCACGTTTTAAGTTTCATCGCCTATAGCAAGGAATCCTTAAGGAATGAAAACAATTTAAAAAATGAAAATTCCATGTAAGAGTGTAGGAAAGAAAACGGAGTGGACGCGTGGACACTTGGAAATAAGGAATCGTAGGAGCATGGAGGGATGATACCAAGGTGATAAGCTTTGAAAGCGATAACCTTTTGAAGGGTGAAAGTAAATTAGTAATAAGTGTGTATAGCCTTGACGTTTTGAATTGAGAAGACTTAAAATTTTAGAGGGTTCTAATAACTGAATTTTGGAAGGGGAGAGCTGAGTTTCCCCAATGCAAATGTCTATCACGCTATTAAATTGAAACAAAAAGAAAGCGAGAGGACTAAAATTGGAAATAAAAATAAAATAGAAAGGTGCACGAGAAATGTATTTCCTAACCTGTAGAAGAAAGAGGGATAATACAATTACTAGTATTTGAAAGATCGGGCGCATTTCATTCAATCAAAATTCTGGGTTGGATATCCAAAATTCTCGCGTGTTGACAGAATAGTATTTTCTAATTTCTGGTTATGTTCCCACGCGGGCGAAATTCCCGCCATGCTCTTAGCTTTTGACCTACGCCATTCACCAGGCGATATGCTGGAAGACAATGATGAAACTAATTTTCTTTAAAGAGCTGCAAGTTGCATTTTGCGAAAGAATGTAACATGCACTCAGTATTATATCCCAAATATCCCTTCTGAGATATTTGCATCATCAATGCAAGCAACATTTCCGTATTACAAGAGAAACTTGTGAAATTCTGTCTCAAGCAATGCAAAAATTTACAAGATACGGAACACTGTTTGCCATAATTTTTTACAGCAGTTACAGAAACAGAAACCCGCTTTCCAGAAAAAATTATGGGTATTACCGAAACATGTTTTGCATACTAATGGTCTTATGAATCAGCGTGTTAAAAATTTTTCTGTATAGGTTAAATATATGTCAGTAAGAGAAAGGGCAAGGTCTAAAATACTTGATTTTAACCACATCCATAGTGATTTATCTGAAGAAGTTAAAGAATTAAAAGCTTATTATACAACCTATCATAGAAAGAAACGGTGGTATGAAAAGGCTCATAAACATTTTAAAAGAATCAATGTATGCTGTCAAGCTGCTAAATATATATTAGGAGCTGGAGGTATTGCTCCCACTGTTCCAACAGCAAGTCTTAATTTGGCTATTCTACCTGCTGCAGGTCTTTTGGAATTATTTATTACCTATAAAGACTTTAAATTAAAAATCAGACAATGTGAATATGCTCATCAGAGTTGTAATCATTTCCTTATTCAAATTAAAGAGTTTCTAAGATCAGGTAACTTTGATAGACAGCATTTAGTAGCACTTATGGGTAGTATGGATAGTTATGTAGTAGATGATAGTCCAATTGTAAATCTAAATGATCCGAAGTATGTAAAACAATTTGAAGATATTAATGTTTACTAAATATAATAGAATGGATAGAGACCAAACTCACAGAGTGATATCAAGAATATTGATAAGAAGAGCTGATAGATTAAATGAAAGAATCAAATGTCTCTGGTTATTACTGATAATGGCCGGTGAATTTCTTCAAATGTTGAACTGCATATCTAGATTTCAAGCTAATGTTTAGCCATCTTTTATTAGCTCGTGATCAACCACTTTCTCCATGTTTCTATTGTTCGAGTCTGATGCATCAGACAAATATTTCTATTGTTCGAGTCTGATGCATCAGACAAATATTTCTATTGTTCGAGTCTGATGCATCAGACAAATATTTCTATTGTTCGAGTCTGACGCATCAGACAAATATTTTTAAAAGAATCTTTTGACTCTTTTCTTATCATAATTGAATGACTATTACATACATACATACATACATACATACTTTATTTATTCCAGAAGCAGATGATAACTATTATATACAAATAAAACTAAAAAGAAAATACTTCTAGAAAAGGAAGTTAAGAGGTTATCCCTGTGTAAAAACTCCCTTAAAAGAAAAGACAAAATATAAATCAAAATCATTACAATCAAATATTTAAGTACGATTTAAGTTTAGATTTAAAATGCTGAAAGCTGTCAGCTTCCACTATATCACCCGGTAACTCATTCCATAATTTGACAATCCTAATAAAAAAAGAATTTTTGTAACAATTAATTCTAGCTGGTTTAATATAGAGTTTGTATTGATGATTTGCTCTCGTAGACCGAATCGTGGCAATATCAAAGAAGTCTTCAAAATTTAAATGATAAAAACCAAAAACTATCTTATAACATTCGACTAAAGATAAGTAAGTTCTACGGTCAGAGAGAGTGGGCCATTTTAGCAGTTTGCATCGGTCTTCATAGGACATTTCTCCTTTGCGTTGATTTAAAGCGAGTCTTGAGGCTCTTCGCTGTACATTTTCAAGGGTATGGATGTCCTTAACAAGGTAAGGACACCAAACAGGTACCGCATATTCCAAGATTGGCCGTACCAGAGACATGTACAGCATAGAAAAAACATTTGTGTTAGCGGTGCCTACTGAGCGTTTAATGGAACCTATTCAGAAATGGAAACTATTCAGATGGAACTTGTTACTAAGGGTAAATATCCAATTCAAAACAACATTGCATTTCTTTTTTATCGCAGTTGTTTCTTATCATGATAAACACACAATATGCGTAAGTCATAATTTTTATAACTGATACAAGCTATAATATTTTTGTCTCCACAATGCTCGCATACGATTGAAAAGTCTCCTCTATCTCGTCCATAATGCTTGGTTGCTGGAGGGTAAAAAGTTCCGTTTTGCATAATTTCAACAATCTTTTGTGTATCCATCTGTATATTATATGAATGTTAACTTTTCCTTAAAATCTTATAGGATCGTGGTCTATATTGTACCAGTTTTTACAGAAAACATGATGAATCTTTATGTTTTCTTCACTTATTGCCCAACCTTTGTAAAGAGCAAATAAAGCTATTGAGCCTTTTAAGCCCATTTTTCCTAAGGGGTTCAAGTCACCACAGAGTGAAACCTGTTGAAGATGTTGCTGCGAAATCAGTTACCTTTTTACCATTGCACCAGACACTTGAATCATTATTTCCTTCCGGAACAAAGCGGGTGCATTATTCAATTCTGTGTCTGTGCCATAGTCATTTAAAGCTGCCTTATCTCCTTTTTCCTGAAGCGCTGTATAGATATCAGAAGAAGTCATATAATCCGCTAAGGCAACAGTGTCAACCTCTCTTGCTAATTCAGTTGTTAGTTTTGTAGTGGAGACCTTTTTTGCTAATTCGTTGTGAACATAACTAGTATTTTCTTTTGTCTTTAGCCTATCATCGAGATGTTTTTTGTTTACAGCGTCACCAAGATCTATTGGGTTTTCAACATTTGTTAATCTCTTATTTCCTCGATGAAAATGATTATCAGGGGTTAACTTGAATCCATCGCCTTTTTCACTTTTATCACCTTTTTCACCTTTTTCGACTTTTTCATTTGTTGGTATGCCATTTGTTCGATCCATCTATTAATATAAAAGGTTTATTCTTTTTTAATCAAAAGAACCGAACCACTATTAAATGATTCTTTTGACGATGTACTTTCTATGGTTAAATGTGCATCGTCTTGTGCAACATGAAACATACCTAAAACATTTTTTCTAATTTCAAATTATGAGAGTAATGCAGATACATCATTTGTTTGTCTACCACAAAGCACTCCTCTAGCTTTATCATCAGATAAAAGACCATGATATCTAAAAGTAAGATTAAAAAGGTAGAAACCTTTGTATCTAATCTTTAAAAAGCTATAACCCTTATTAAGAATTCTATTCGCAACCTCAAAATCAGTATTTCGACCGCATTCGGTAATTGTGATTAGAAAAGCTTGATCTTCAGTCGGGTCTCTTCCAACCTGAAGGTTAGACCCCCTCATCCAAACGTCTTGTTGTCCAAGTTTTGAATTATAATCAGTTATATGAGAATTATAATCTGATATATGTACATCATAGACTTCCTTTGTAATAGGATTTTGAGGATCTACAGCATCAGTTACATCTATTGGAGTGTTAAAGACAATATTATTATTTTCATAGCGAAAAGCGGCATTCCACAACTCGATTGGAACATCATTATGATAGCCTTTAGTACCGTTGACAACTACCCAAATTGGCAGCCTATTATCATAGATGTTACCAGTTATGTATTTTATTACAATATCAAACATCAAATAATTTGGAGTTGCATCCTTATATTTTTTTAGATGAACTAATGTTCTAGTGCTTTGGTTATAAAGGTTGGTTGTACTTCTTGTAACTCTTTCAACACTACTTGTGGCTGAGACGCTAACGCTACTATTGTATACTTTATTTTCAGTCCAAAACATTTAAAAAACAAGAGAATATTCTGGCTTAGCAGTGGGATACATATTGGTTCCAACTCTGCTACGATAATGCCCTTTACTTGAGTCAAGTATTAGTTAAAAAGGTTTTACCAGTGTATTATAATTATGAAAACTTTTACGAGCAAAAGGTTTGCCTTGGATATCATCTTCATGACTGAATTCATCATTTGGACCCATCATGTAAGCTACATCGTTCGTCATACCCGTTCTAGTTATATTTTGGCTTATCTGCTCATTAACATAGCGAATGTCAGCCTTGTCATTTAATGTTTTTGAATGAATGCATAGTTGTCGCTAATTGTCTTATTTACATAGTTGACATTGGCGACATGAAAGCTGTCATGACTGTTAGCTTCTCTTAGATTGATAATAGAGTTATTTCCTATATTTAAATTACCAGTCCTATTTTGAGAACCATCTCTTAGGACAACCTCAGTCTCTAAAGCTTTTCCACTGAGTTCATTTATCATAACAGATTGATCAGCCTTCTTTGCTAATTTAGTATCAACATAATGTTTACTAGTAGCTGCTGAATCTTGTAAAGGATCATTGCTGAGACCTATTATTTGCCTTTTAAAAGGATCTGAACCTACAAAAGTTAAACTCTCTATCGTTTTTCCATCTTTTTTGTTACTTGAATAATCGCCTGCTCTTCGATCAGTAAGACTTGTAATAGTCGAATCAACATAATCTTTTTTACTATTATTAGGTGCTCTTACATTTATGATATAGTTATAATTCATACCAAGACTATTAGTCATATTTTGAGAACCATCTCTCAGGACAACCTCAGTCTTTGCAGCCTTTCCACTAAGTTCATTTATCATTGTATCAGAGTCAGCCTTTTTCTTAAGTTCAGTGTCAACATAATGTTTACAAGTAGCTGCTGAATCTTGTAAAGGATCAGTGCTTAATCCTATTATTTGCCTTTGACCTGGACTTATATTTACAAAGCTAATTGGTGCATTCGTACTTCCACCAGTCTTTCTATTTAGATAGTCCCTAAGACCATGAATAGATCCACCACTATCAGCCTTTTTTGCTAATTATGCATTTACATAACTTAAATGTGCTTCTTTATTGTCTTGCATGTCAACATAGTTTTTACTTGCAGCATCTGTAGGGTCGACTGGTTCTTGAACTTGAGTTATTAAGTAGTCATTCATCTGGAGATTACGGGTCATTTCCTGAGAACCATCTCTCAATATGATTGCGTCTTTGTCAGCTTTTTTTGCTGATTCATTAATAGTGGTACTAAGATCCGTTTGCTTTACTAATTCGCCTTTTACATAAGAGGGATCTGCTTTTTTAACTAATTCAGTATTTGCATAAGAGAGATCTCCTTTTCCGCTTACATCAACATTTTGAGAACTTTCATTTACATATTTTTTAGTAGCAGCATCTTAATCATCAACAGGATTTGCTAAATCTGTTAATCTTTTGGAATCCATTTCATAGTCTCCGTCTTCAGTGAGAGAGAATCCTACATCAGGCATAATATGTCAGATGATTATAAGAGTAGAATTATCAGATACAGCAAAGATGGGGGTACTACATGGACACTCAGGTACTTGGAATTATAGAGAACTAGACGCTTACATAAAAGAAATAACGCGAAAAAGGGACTCAGATGGAAAAGAGACATATCCAATTACATTAGAATATGATGAGCCAACCGCAAGAGTCGTGATAAATTTAGAAGATGGTTATAGATCAGATCTTACACAGAGTGATTTTTATGAAGTGATAGGTTTTGATAAGAAAATATTAACAGTTTCTAAGAATATAGGAGACAGAGAGCCCAATATATCAGAAGACACAGACATATTAAATATTCATTGTGATCTTACATCTGATAGCCTTGTGGATGGTCAAAATTCTGATATCATATACACTATAGGAACATCAGATCTAGTAGCACCTTATCCCTTTCACAGAGAGCCACAATGATTTACACATAGTCCTATAAACAGGACTTCAATAGATAGTATTAGAGTGTATGTCACTGATGGTAGAAGGAGAATTGTAGACCTAAATAATGCGGATGTTGCTTATTCATTGATTATTAAAAAAATAACATAAAGAAAAATAATATTATTTGATATTAAATACATGCCAACTCAATTGGGGGTAACTGGGTCTTTATTGCCTAAGACGGTATGCGATGCTCCCCATGATAGGGAGGTAAATGGAAGGAAAAAAAATTTACATTGCATATCTCTGGTGATGCTTAAAGTAAAAAATAAATTCCTGCATTTCTTGATGACCATTGCTGTGGTGCAACTTTCCAAAAATTAACACTTCATCAAGCTCAAATCTGAACACCTGAAGGCTAAAACTGATCAACGGGTACACCGTAGTGACACGTAAATACATGATGTAAGAATGTTTGAAATCAATTAAACTCAATTTAATGCAGGAAGTGTTTTTATCAGGAGCATTAAGTAGATTGAACAACTCTCTGGATACAGCAGTAGGTAAATTAAGTACCTCTGAGATGGGGCATGTGATCTAGCAAACTTGAAGTCTATAGCAAAATCTGTAGTAACATTTTATAAACAATTGTTGGTATTGCTTAGAAGGCGTAGCAGACTGGGAATATACAATGTTATAACTTTTTGTGTACCTTCAAGTAAACCTCAAGGTAAACTAGATAATAAATCAATATTCCCCTTGTGCATTTGTCAAAGTTACCTTTCAGGCTCTAGGAGTTTCGTGTTTCATTTCACATCAGTTTTCACTGCGAGAGTACACCCAATATTTTGTACTGTACTGTTTCATTTTTCTGCCCTCCCTTCCACCCTGGGTGATTTTGCGTGATGTCATAGGGTGGCAGAGAAGTTTATTAGGCATATCACTGGCTGTTGTTTACATTATGTTTGTATTCTTAACAAGCATATCTCAGTGCCAAAAAGTGATTTGTGTCTTATTTGTGACAGGAGCCACAGTTGGGGAATTATAATTTGTAGTGGAGTAATAGGATGATTTGTTGACTTGTTTATGTAAAAAAAGAAATCTTGTATTGAATCAGGCAATCCGAGTTATACTGGAACTCATTTCTAACATCACTGGTCATATCAATATCGTGATACCTTTGTTAATGTCATGGAATACTAAGTGATTAAGTAATTAGGAATTCTTGTTCTGTCTGATGCTAACCCTTTACAAATTTAACATCAGTACATTCTGCTCTCTATGCATTACCTTAAGGTGCTGACAAGGAGAATTTGTTTAATGATCAAGAGCTTCTTAGGCTGGTGATCATTTCCTTTATTCTCCTGACCTTGATTCCCTGTTGGTAAAGTAAGGAGAAATTACATGCTAATCACTCTTAGGGGTCAAGGAGTTAATATTCTCTTCCTGACCCCCAATGTGTCTGACATGTACAAAGCTAGAGAAAGCAGAATGGCTAATTTCAGTTGAGCATGGCTGTTAAAATTGTTTGCATGACAACCTTATAAGCTGTATCAGAACTTAAATATCTAGTGAAAAGGCTAAATTCTCTGCCCTAACAAATTTATATCTGTGATAAATTTCTTTGATACCCTACAAACAATGCTTTAAAGAAAATGAAAGGTTGATGAAATGGAAACAATTTTTGCCTCTTGGATAATTGACATTGCAATTCTATATATTGCATTGCAGAAGACCATTCAGCATCAAAAATCACTTTAGACAATTTTTACAATTTTTCTTTGAGATATATCAGAATTAATTCAGTGACAGATTTGAGAGTTTAAAATTTCTTTGCAACCTTCGTTGGCTGAGTACAAGGAATTCTCCTAAAATTGACGAACACACAAAGCACAAAAAAAAAAAACACAACGTGACACGTTCTATACCTTTTACAGGTAAAGTAAAGTGCCTTAGACCTCCAAACCTCATTGTATTTAAGACCTGGATATCAAAGTGTAGGTTTTATCCAAATAGAAAACACTTTACACACTAACATCAGTATGCATATTCCCATACTGTTCTCTGTGCATTTAAATTGTACTTTTAGACAGCGCAGTTCAAGGCCTCATTGGAACTGAGTTTGTATGGTTTTCATTATGCTGCTGAAGGACAACATGAACAGATTATTATACAAATATTAGAATTCGCCCCTCCCCCAACTGACACTGTTTTGTAAAACATTCAGTTTTGGCATTTGTTTGCTTCAATTCATTTTGTTCAAAGAACATTAACAATTAAATGAAGGGTAAACAAAGACTAATGATCTGGGGATAAGATCTTTGAGTTCAAGTCACATGTTTGAAAATTGGGTTCATTTCAGTTCTCTGTGACACAAAAATCGTGCTCCAAGCTGTAGACATCCAAACTGAGAAATTAATTATAAGAAACAATGATATTATTTAAACAAAAATTTAGATGTATTTTAGCCCCCAATGAAAGTAAACAAGTCAGTTGAGCCAACTTCTCAATTGAGTCGCATCTTTGGTAATTAATTTTACCCAGAGTGTTCAATCTAGAATTTAGTCAAAGTGGGTCATATGTCCTACATGACATTTTAAATTGGGTCATTTAAAAAATGGTCTGGGTCAAACTATGACGTTGAAACTTAAAAAAATTGACACATCCAAACCATCATCAGTATGTTATGGTTTTTATGCTTTTCACAGTTCTGATTTGTTTAATGCAGTAGACACCCAATCATGAATATAAGGAGCCAAAAATGCCAAACACTTTTTTCATTTCATGCTTTCAGATCACAATTAAATGATTCAACTTCAGATCAAGTTTGTTTTCACATTTAATTGCCATTCTTTTTTGCTTAAAGAAAATACACATAACCTTTTGTTGTGGTTTCATAATGAAACATAATTACAAGAACAAAGCCAACAAACAAAGCATCTATCAATCAGTGAAGAAACATATGCAAAATGTCTAAGTAGGCTCCAGTCTTTCTTGGAATTGCTTGGGATGCCTGACAGAAAATGTACTGATACACACGTAGTCTGAAATGTTAGTCATATTATGCACTCGTTGCAGGATAGTAAGTGCACACATTCATTTTAATTTACTTTAAATATTGCCTGCTGCTTTGGAAGTATTTATATATGGTGACTTGTTTTTTGTGGTTTCTGTTTGTTTGATTGTTTTTAAGTCAGTATGACTCCACAATCATTTCATTTTGCGTCAGAGTAGAATATTCTGCATTGATCAATGATGCAAAAACATGACCAAGATTGAACACTGCAATGTAAGAGTATGGAATCTTATATCCACCAGAAACAAAGTGTTTCACTTTATTATTCACCTCTTAAAAACTTTCACAAGCATATTTTACAAACTACCAGTCGAATCATGACAAGTCATTTCAACATTTTATTGAAACAACAGCTATGACATCCTTTAGATGTTGAACACGCAAAAGTAGATTTGATGCTTCAGCAGTAGCATTTTGAAACAGGAAACTTTTGGTTACCACGACAATGCAGAACAAAGAAAGCTGACTGCAGTTGCGAAAACATGCTTAAGATATGCACTCCTAAGTGGGTTTATTTTTGCTTATAACATGAAAAACTTGCAAACGTTTTGCACATACATTGGCCATGTACTGACTACCTCACTGCATTTTATTCAATGATGTATTCACCTATTATAATTAAACTTTTTAAAGCATGCATTATCTGATTGCTTACTATAAGCCTTTTCCAAGTCAATGTTTCCATGGGCTTTAACTCTTTAATCAACAATGATTTTGATAGACATATACAGCCAAAAACCAATGATAAAAGTCCGATGTTTTGGTGACATCTTGACGCCATTTTCAAGGAAAACTACATTAAATATGCGATCTCAAGAGATCTAAGAATCCAGAGTCACTAATTTGCATAGATCAGCCAAAGACCTTAGCGTGAATTGAGTCTGATTGTACGTTTACAAGCTGCAAGATTGCCCAGGAGTTCCCGACAAGCGAACCAAAGCCTCAGCTCATAGATCAACATTATGTTGTGTATAACTTCATGTGTGACCAGTGCGATGCTGGTTATGTCGGATACACCCGGGGCCATCTCTTCGTATGCTTTGATGGACATGGAAGCAAGACCTTGTCAGTGTGCAAACATTATGATAGGAGACATGCAGGCAGGATTCCAGATGACTTTCACAGTTGTTGTAAGGTGTTGAAAAAATGCCATAACAAATAACAAGTTTTATTGTCTTGTTAATGAGATGTTACTCATTAAACAATTACGACCGTGTCTGAACGTACAATAAGATTCAATTCGCACTAAGGTCTTTGGCTGACCTATGCAAATTAGTGACTCTGGATTCTTAGTTACTCTTAATTAGTTACTCTTGAGATCGCATATTTAATTTAGTTTTCCTTGACAGTGGCGCCAAGATGTCACCAAAACATCGGACTTTTATCATTAGTTTTTGGCTGTAGATGGTTAACTCTTTAACTCCCAGAAGTGATTAACCTGTAACTTCTCCCTGTAATATCCATACATGATCCAGCAAACAGGTAATGAGAATACTCAAAATTCTCAGGTGGAAATTGTTACCTTGATTGAACACCAAATTCTCATAACCAATTTACAAGGAAATGTGTAGCAGCTAGAGGGGAGAATTCATAATCAGATCTTGGGAGTTAAAGTGCACCTACAGCCAAAAAATTTTTTTCGCTTAACGAAGTAAGCTTATTTTTTTGAGTATTTCTGCGCAAAAATTTTTTTATTTGCTCAAATCTTCAATTTTCTATGCCCAGTCAAAATACGGAAAATCGGCCGCCATCTTGCCCCACGACCGAGTTTAAAGAGGAATGGCTCTAGTGGGTAATGTGACGTCAAATCGAGAACACGAAAGTCTGCATTTCACACATTTTCACTTGTTTGGGAAGGTTGTAGTCGATAATTGTCCGAAAATATGCCGACTAAGTGTGTTGTAGAAGGATGTAGCAACGTGCGAAATTTGCAAGAGGGTATCGCGCTTCATACATTCTTCATACAACACACCTAGTCGGCATATTTCGGACAATATCGACGACAATCTTCCCAAACAAGTGAAAATATGTGAGATGCAGACTTTCGTGTTCTCGATTTGACGTCACATTACCCGCTAGAGCCATTCTTCTTTAAACTCGGTCGTGGGGCAAGATGGCGGCCGATTTTCCGTATTTTGACTGGGCATAGAAAATTAAAGATTTGAGCAAATTAAAAAATTTTTGCACAGAAATACTCCAAAAAATAAGCTTATATCGTTAAGCGAAAAAAAAATTTGGGGTTTACGTGCACTTTAAAGGATTAAAGTGCCACAAAAATTGTTTTCCAACTTAACGTATTTAATAGCACTCAATGTTGATTTTGACAAAAGGGTCAGTGAAAGATTAAACTTATCTACACGAAGGCAGAGACAGAAACAAAAGAATTTTTATTTTTATTTTGCCGACGTTAAGGTGCTTTTAGAGGGTAGCGAACTACTGAAACACCTTGATACACCCTTCCTCTTGACAAGGAAATATCTAGCTTTCTTCTTCTGTCTGTGACGGATTGGGCAGTTCTCGTGATGGTCCAGGTTCAGACATCTGCGCACGATGTAGATAACTACCTGCTTCTACGTTTGGGTTGCTGAAGGTTTCCATCGTAACGAGCTTAGTGGGACCTTGGGGTGTTTCAAACCGTGCCAGCTGGTCTGCGCTATAAAACGTTCCACCTCCAATATCATAAGCACGCCACATTCTCACGCCTCTATTCTTGTACAAGAAGTTATTCAATGCCTGTACACCGGTCATGGTATGTTTGCTCATTGTTTGTGCGGATGGCTTTGACACTCTGCTACATAGCAGCCCTTGACTCTAGCCGGCTTAGGTGCAATAAGACAGCTTTCTTTTGCTTTGTTTTGTTTTTTTAATCGAAACCTTTTTTCGATATATAAATTGGTGAGCATACTTGATTTAATTTCCTGCGCGTCTCGTCTGACATCAAGGAGTTTTTTACAAGTATGGTAAATCTTACTTATTTATCATCTATTTTAGACCTGTACGCAAACTGTGAAGCAAGCGTTACGTTTTCTCCAGAATGTTGTGCATCAGTGACATTTTTTGGACGTTACATGCATGGATACGTGATGTGTTTGGAGGTAACAGACTTGGTGAAGCAAACGGAAGATATCCAAAACGACGCAAGGTGTGCCTAAGGTGCCTAAGGTGCCTAAGGTGCCTAAGGTGCCTATGGTGCCTAAGGTGCCTAAGGTGCCTAAGGTGCCTGAGGTGCCTGAGGTGCCTAAGGTGCCTCTGGTGCCTAAGGTGCCTAAGGTGCCTATGGTGCCTAAGGTGTAACCCTCAAACAAATCACCAACTCGTACATGTAACGTGTCTAATTTATCATTTACAAACGTTTCCGACAGAAAAAATATTGGTTAAATTATGGTGACCTAAAAAGCAGCGTCAATGTGTAAGTCAAACTAGGACGGTTTAAGACGTATTTCAAGCTCACTTGACTGCATGTTTTGAGTTCTCGCCACTTCTAAGTAAACCTTCAGAGTTACCATGTGAATTTTTATTTAAGAAAGTTCGACCCTAGAAACTCAAGCTATGTAATTTTGATCGATAATCGCATTCTTGCAGGACGGTTTTGAGAAGATTTTTCAAATTTAAGCTTCATTTCACGTAACAGCTCATCAAAACGAAATGAAAAGTATGTGGGGCCAAATTGTATCTTTAAATGGTTAGTGAAGTACACGCGTGGAATTTTGGAACTTGAGGAGAGTTGAGGAAGTGTGACGAGGAGCGTTTGAAGAACGGTAAACAGAAGTGGGGAAGCTGAGACATGTGTAAGTGTGAGTGTGGTTTTCAAGTTTTAAAGTTTTCAAATCACGGAGCAAAAAATATTTGAGGCCTAACTTATAAGAGGGGAGGAACTAAGTAATTATAAGTGGTGAAAGCTCGATGGTTTGGTTATATAAAAGTGTTGACGATGTAATAACCTTAAATTAATCAAACGAAAACAAAACAGGACATGAATTAGAAAGGCCGAAGCTTTCAAGTGAAGTAATGTCGAGTTTGGAAGTGAGTGCGAGCCTTAGGCGAAAAGTATGATAGTGGAAATTTTAAAATTGTGGATTTGGAAAAAACCTGGAAGTTTTGAAGTGTACATCAGTTCAATTTTTCACGCGTTAAAAAATAGTATAGACGACGAAAGAAAGACTTCTAATTTAACTATTACGGCCATAAGGCTAGTCATTAAAAGTTAAACCCTCTTATAAAACAGATCGCCCGTGTTTTAAAAAAATATAAAACCTGCAAACCAGTTTCTGAAAGGGAAAGAAACTTTGAATGACAACAACTCAATTAAAACCATCGAGACCAAATATGCTTATGCTATGAGCTATCATTTTACTTATCTTTATGTTAAGTAAAGCTGTTTACTTTCTAGGTGCCGATTAAACTTGTGACTTCTAAGGCTAAAAAAAAAAAAAAAAACAGGATATGGCTTCGTCGCCCGGGAGAGAAACAGAAAATCGACGGTGGCTTGTGGTTAGCATTGCTCTCAATAGAGCCATACATGAAGAGTGTGACAGTGGATACTCTGAAATTATGGATTTGAAAAAAGTCTGGAAGTTCTTAAGTATGGATGTGTTCGATTATTTAATTGTTGGAAAAATAGTGAAGACGACGAAAGAGAGAGTTCTAATTTTACGAACTTACCTTAAGGCTAGTCATAAACAGTTAAAAACCTCATATTTCACAGACCACCTATGTTTTAAAAATATACAACCTACAAACCAACTTATGCAAGGGGAAGAAACTTTGAATAAAAATAACTCAATCAAATTATTGAGACCAAATATGCTTTTGTTAGGAGCTACCATTGTACTTATCTCAACGTAAATTAATGCTATCTAACTTTTAGGTGCAAAGTAAACTTGTGACTTCTAAGGCAAAAACAAAACAGAGCATGGCTTCGTCGCCTGGAACAGACACAGAATATCGACGGTGGGTTGTGGTTGGCACTGTTCTTAATAGAATTGTCATGCCGTATCTCAGAAATAAGATTCAACAGGAAATTACGCCATTCTACCAGAATCTGGTGGTAAATTATGGTTTAGACAAACAAAACTTTAAGACTTACATGAAAACCATTCCACCAAGCAAGCTGAAACTGAACTACGAAAGCATCAATGGCAACGACGCCCTGGGTCGAGACACACATCGCTTTGACTACTGTGTAAAAAGTGAAGTGTCTTTGGCAAAGTTGTTTATGAAACCTTTCATGGCACAGTTCACTGCATTTGACTCTTCTTTTGATGCCTCAGCGGCTCTGGCTGTTCTTTGCTGTGCCCCACCATTTAGCTCTGCAGCGCCGTCAGCTAGACGTGTGAGATCTGAAGTACGAAATGACTTGGCACATTGCGACTATACGTCATGGACGGAAGTGAAATACGATACATGCTTTGACTGCATGGAGGCCTTGGTTGTACACCTGGGTTTAGCCTCCGAAGATGAAAAAGAGCTCTTGGGTCAACTGCAGTTGTGGAGGAAGCATGGTAAGATGCTATTATACATATCTGAAGAAATATTTCTTTCTCATCTACTCAAGCTGAGGAGATCTTACCAAAATTGTATCTAAAGACCGATAGATTTTGCTGCCTGTCGCAGAAAATTTTAGTACCAAATTGAAGACATAAATTCTGACAAAATCGCCAAATTTGCACTTAGTGTGAACCAAGTATGACTATCTCATGAGAAAGACAGAACTATGAAACTAAACAAGACTTCCTTTATTCTCCTTATTTAACTCTAATCGTTTTGATAGGGCTTAGCCTTGTCCAGTCAAGAGCAATTCTTCTTGAAGTTAAAAAGTAGGCACACACGGCCGCTGTCAGGCTGCTCGTCCTATTTAACTGCGAGTCTGGCAACAGCATGGGTTTGAGGCCGGGTGACGTGAAAAGGTTATTGATCTCCAACTTCCGCTGTAATCAGCAACATGCGATCTCACTTTGATTTTATTGATCGAGGAAAATTTATCGTTGAGCCTACAATTTGCAACCTTTGTTCACTTACTTCCAGTTTTCTGTGTAGGCTCCAGTGATCTGGTAACTTTTGTAGGAAGGATAACTCCCATCGCCTCCCTCTCCCCAACCCCACCCTGTTAACTAACACTCCTAAAAAAACAAAGGAAATCATCGAGCCGTGCAGCTTCTAAGACTGCTTAAGGCTGAGCCTCTCTTAACTCCAAAGTCGCTCCCCATCTATTTTCAGGCAAAGTTAAAGGTTAAAGGGGGTAAGTTTCTAAAGAAACTGTGGTGCTGCGTCGGTGGGGGTAACAAGGTAACTTGGTAATATCAGCTAACTTGAAATTGTAAATTGGCCACCGTAAAGAGTTCAAAAGCCATTTTTTTAAATGACGTTTCGAGCGGTAGCCCTTGGTGAGAGCGAATGGAGAAACTGTGGGTTGTGTGTGGGTTTATATGCAGAAAGTGAAGCTACGCTACTGGTGGGAGCATAGCGACGAGAAAAACACGAATAAATTAGTAGAATGAAAAGCGTTCGCTGATACCTGTGGGATTAAGAGTGCCGATTTGGAAAATAAACTTTTGTTCGAGAGGTTTGCGGCTCTCCGAGCTACCTAAATGTAAGGAGAGACCGTAGATTGCCATATGTTGCTTAGAATGCTTAGGTACATTAAAGTGTCTGGTGACTGGTTTTGATGTGTCCTTGTCGTTCCTTTCATTACGACGCGAAGGTGTTCTCGGAATCGGTCACCTAGTCGTCTTACTGTTTCGCCGATGTATAGCTTTTTGCAATAAGTGCAAGTTATGCAGTAGATGACGTTGGCTAAGGTGCAAGTGAAGAGTCACTGATCTTAATAGGTCATTTAGGTCCCGATATCTTTTCAGCGTTGTGAATGAAAGGACAAGTTTTGCATCATGCGCGAACGCATTTAAAAGTGATGGGTTGGTCTTTAGTTTGTAACGAACTTCTGACCGAAAAATTGCCTATGTTTTTGTCGCGTTTGAATGAATTGAGTGAAGGTTGCAAAGATATAGTGCCGGTCTCTGGATCGTTTTGAAGTAATAGCTCTTTACGGTGGCCAATTTACAATTTCAAGTTAGTTGACGTTAAAGATTAATTGATGTCCAATATCGATGCCACAAGTCATTACATCGACACTGTCATAATCACCTTAAAGAGATTCTCTATTTTCCCGCTTCGTTTACAGTTTTCCTATCGTTACAAGTTTTGGAAAGAAGAAGTCGATTGACAGTTCTCATATCGAAAAAAAAATAGACCGTCAAAGACTGGGAATGGCTACTGGCTTAGCACAATTTTGTAGCACTGAAAAGAAGTAGGGGTTGCATAATGACGCCAGAAGCTAGGTAGTGTTGCAGAATATTTGTCTCACATGCAAACCTTCACTGATTGATTCTTATGTCATTCACAAATTCATCTCACTCTAAAAAGAAATAGACAAAATATCGCGCGAATTTATACGGTGGAAAGGATCCTTTTTGCAGCTGATCTTTTGCGTTTTGGTTGATGCTTGCGCCGCTTGTGCTGACTTCAATACTTGAAACGGAAGGAAAATTTCTCCTTCATGCCTCATGTTCTCTGAATTGCTCCCAGTATATCCGGACCCTGGGTACGAGTCACAGACATTTGAACATAAGCGACGCTCAAATTCGTTTCCCTCGAAAGAAAAAGAATCGGATGGACTAGACGAGCAGACAAAGCTATTTTTTCCCTATGAAATTTTATCTAGACATATCTTCCATGTCATGACAGAAAAATGGTTAGAAACATGACTATTTGTTTTGCCAAAATTTTGAGGCCTCCGAGGCAGAAAATCGGGTTCTTTGAAGATTTACGAAAACTTGGCGATAATTATGTGTCAGTGAATGCCACTGTCTTTTCAAATGCCACACATGCGGTAAGAAATGGAAAGATTATATCGCCACATCTACATAATTTGCTGATTTAAACGGTAAACACAAAATGCTCTCTCTTCAAAAATAAAATTTTCCTGTAAGTTTTATGATGCGCCGATCACACCTATTAAAATATTTCTACATGTAAAACTTCTGCTTTAAATCGCGCACAATCCTGAAATGATTGTGTGATGTTTATCACTTCTGCTGTCTTCCAAAGTGTTAGGAAAACAACTGAAAACACAAAGTGAAAAACACAAAAGGAGAGAACTCAACTCTGTATCGAGTGCGAATATCAACCTACGAAGACACTCCGAAAAAAAACAATAAGTAGCTCTGGGAAACATTGAGTCCAAATTGGGTTAAGATCAGAATTTTATTGTTACAACTCACTCACTCACTCATCTTGACAATATAAGTGGCTTCACCTCCTATAGGAGGCAGTAGCCATAACAATAAATTAACCGAACTCATATTTCCATCACTGGCGACGAAATGATCCCACAACCTTCTCCCCACCAGCGCACGTGTGTCGTTCAAAAGTCAACCTGAAACCCAACTTTTGCGAGACAATTTGCACGCAGGCGGAAGGAGGGTTGCGTTATTATTTTTCACTCACGTGAAAGAAATCTGATCGTTGTAATTTACAGTGAACGTCAGAGGTTAATATCGTTACACGGCCTCTGACCCATTAGTCTCCCTCGCAGCCGTTTTTAGTCTCGTCGCGCAACGCTCCTCACCACAAACGGCTGCTCACATTCGAACAACATTCCTTTTTCTTAGTTGTCTTTGCACCAATGAGATCACTGACATTGCTTCTTATGTGACCAATCAGAGCACAAGAGGTTATAATCAATATCGTTATTCCCCCGTTTTCAAATTCTGCATTTCATCGTAGTTTCTTGATGGAGGAAACGCCGAAAGTTTTGCAAAGTGATCGTTGTTTTATTTGTTCCGCTTGTGGGGGGAGCGTTGCGTGACGAGACTAAAAACGGCTGCGAGTGAGACTACACACCCATAAGACTGTCTTCACGTGGTGAATTTTGGCTAACCAGCAGGGTATGTCAGCCCACGGTAAATCAATCAATCTCCAATATCCAGTAATTAGTGCCGCAATTTGAGTCAATCCTCTTCTCCACGAGAGGATTATTCAATTATCCGTTTTGCCGGCCTCCTCGGTCAGTTTCGTTTGAAAATTACTGTTCTATTACTGGTTCATTAATTTCTTGTCCTCAATTTGCTTAGGAATAGAATTCTGTGTTGGTAAGCCACTTCATGACACTTTCCTCAATCTCATGCGCGATGAAGTTGTAGCGCTCGTCAAAACATTGCCCGAGATGCTCGACCAAAAAAACCACCAGGTACGTGAAATGCTGAACTCTGTGTTTGGCCAAAATCAAGAAATATTACTCAAATTGAGCAGAGGTAAGCATAAAGACATTTCGAGGGATTTAAGCGTTTCCACGTCAGAAAAGAAATCTACAGTATTTGATGCACCAGATGGAAACAAGTGGTTTACAGGCAGACAAAAAGAGTTAGAATCGCTTGAAAAATATCTCGCTTTAGAAAACAGCGACCGCAGCTTTAGAAGGGCGGCCATTTGTGGTCTTGGTGGATGTGGTAAAACGACCTTGGCAGCTCAGTTCGCTTGGAAGCGTAAACCATATTACCAGGGGGGCGTATTCTGGTTTTCCATGGAAGATGAAAAGAAGCTTGACAGTTGTGTAACTGACTTAGCGGTACGTTTAGGACTGGGGGAAAACTCATCAGATGAGAGACTGGCACAAATTCTAACGTTTATATCTCAGCTAAAAAAGCGGTGGCTAATTGTTCTTGACAACGTCGACCAACCACAACTTTCTGAAAAAATGCTCAAAGTTTTGACAGGAAGATGGAAAAGGCAATCAAACGGTCACATGTTGATAACAACAAGGCGTGAAATGAAAGAAATTGGAAAGTTTGGTCTTGAGCCAAGTCGTTGTGTAGAAATCTCCTCTTTTTCTATTAACGAAGCAAAAGAGTTTCTTTTGAGTCGCTTTAACGGTGAAAATGCTGCAGGCCAGGAGGATCCGCTGAGTGAGCTGGCACTTGAGCTCGGTTGTCTTCCCCTTGCTTTAGAGCAGGCTGGTGCACATATCGAATCTCTTCGGTGCCCTGTCAATAAATACCTGGAACAATACAAAGTCGAAAGGTTGCAGCTGTTGAGCGAGCATCAGGCAAATCCATCGAGAGAGTTTGACTCCCTGAATCGTCTTTCAGTCCACACTACATGGGTATTGAACTTTGACTACGTAAAGGGCTCAAAATATGGAGAAATTGCAACCAGGTTTGTCCATGCAGCTGCTTTTCTTGATCCAGATGAGATCCATGAAGGACTTATCGATGCTAAACTGCTTTCCCCTGACGCTGCAAATGAAAAGAAAAGGGAATTCCCTCTTACAAATAACCATATAGTGGAAGTCCTGACCAAGTTCTCTCTTTTCCAGAGGAAGTCTATTGGATGCATGAGGCTACATCGCATGGTGCAGCAAGTTATTCGTGGCACAATGACATCAGAAGAAATCGCGAGAACAATGTGCACAGCATTTCAATTGCTAAAGAGTGCCACCTTATCAGCTGGTAAGTCAGCTGCAGATATGTCCGTTTTTTCCATTATTCGTCACTGGTCGACATTGAAGCGACATATGGAGCAGCATGTTGAAGCTAAACCGGATGACTGTAAAGCCAAGGAACTAAGCAGATTGATAGACAGTGGTGCTGATGATATAGTATTTGCAGTCCCTCATACCCTGGAAGGTTCAAAGCAAGAGTTGGAAAATCGTCGCAGATTATCAGCCTTGCTCGATAATAACTATGACAGGTGCCTAGGTGGACGAGAGGTAAAGGCTCGACGATGGAGGTCAGCAGAGCCGCCCACGGCTACAATTATAAGCAGGTCCGATACACTGGAACATCAAGCTACTATTGGAAGCAGATCCGATACACTGGAAAATCAGGATACCCTTAGAAGCAGATCCAATACAGTGAAACATCAGGCTGCCCTTTCAGGCAGATCCGATGCACTGGGACATCAAGCTACTCTTAGAAGCAGGTCCGACACACGGGAAAATCAGGCTACCCTTAGAAGCAGATCCAATACAGTGGAACATCAGGATACCCTTAATAGCAGATCCGACACACGGGAAAATCAGGCTACCCTTAGAAGCAGATCCAATACAATGGAACATCAGGATACCCTTAATAGCAGATTCGATACACTGGAAAATCAGGCCTTACTTAGAAGTGAATCCGATAAACTGAAACATCAGAGTAACCTTGGAAGTAGCTGTTGTGACTGTTGCCACGTTTCTTAAGAGGAAGTCGTTGAAATTCTTCTGTGGCAGTCTACATCCTCGTCCTAGTACTACCAGCCGTGGTACTTACACGAGCTGGGTCGCGCGCGTCGCACAAGGGCCTGATTTAGTGCAAAATTATAGAAATGTTTTCTTCACAAAACAGCCACCTGAGCACTCGAAAGTTCAATGGAGTATGCCAAACTTACGAAGGTGAGAGACTATTTCCTTTTCGGCTGTAAGGAAAACCTACTAAACGATGTACCTGTTTTTCTGCACTATAAAGAAGCCTGATTTTCTTTATTGGCAGTACAGCCTATTTTAGATGACCCGTATAGTGACGAGTGCAAAGCTGTATTTCACCTTTAAAAAACGATGTCTATCTAATGAAATCTATCTAGTGGAATTGGAGGTCAGTCAGTCTTCCATAAGTTTTACGAGAGATCACAAGACAGTATTACTGAAAACTTTCACCCAGAATCTTTAGGGAAATACCCCAACAAGGATATATTGGTGTGCCATCTGAACATTAACAGTATTCAAAATAAATTCAATAACTTGCTGCGACTACATGACTACGACTATTAGCACTCGTATAGCGTTTACTAGAGAAACCAGGATTGATGCAAGCTATCTGGACGCTCAATTCTCACTTGCTGGCTATGTGATGTATATAAGACAGGAAAAAAGGGGACCGTAGGTAACATGGAACCAAGATCATCATTTCTGGCTAAGAAAAGGCTCAATCCTGGCAAACATTACAAAACACTTAAGCATATTGAAATAGAAGTAAAGGAGGAATCAATAAGACTGCTATATCTTGGAATTTATCCCCCACCGAGAGCTACGAGCGGCGACTACCGATTATTGCTCGAGGACGAGCTTAGTGAAGTCTGTAACTGGGCCAGTCTTTAAAGCAACTTTGTTGTGGAGATTAGAGACCTGAATCTGGATAGAGTACGCCTAGAAAAGAAAGCGCAAGGTAAAAGTGCAACAAGATATTGAAAACGAGCAAAGGCTCGAACGCATGATCACGAAGCCCAAAAG
>NC_142527.1:22550200-22590200 GCF_964205215.1 Stylophora pistillata | reverse complement strand
ATGAGGTCTTTGGGAACTAAGTTCCTGTGTCAACCAATCATATTTGGTATGTAATATCAACTTTGTTCTTTAGGAACTAAGTTCCTCAACAAACCAATATATTATTGTTTTTTTCCAAGTATCTTAGAAGTTTGTCCTTTGCACATGATACATGGTTGAGTTCTCTCTTTTTCTGATTTCTGGCTTACAGCCACCAGCACATTATGTTTTCATTTCTTGCCCTGTCACACTACGGAAGACAGCAGAGAGGGATAAACATCTCATAGTCATTTCAGGACTGCACACAATTTAAAACAAAAGTTTTCTTTGCAGAAATATCTTAATGGGTGCAATTGGTGCATCTTAAAACCCAGCAGAAATTTTTTTCTTAAAATGGAGAGCATTTTACTGTTTAAATCAGCAAATTATGTAGATCCACAGGTATATAATCTTTTCAGTTCTTGCCATAATGCAACAAAAGATGATAATTATTTCAAAATAACTTTACAGTGGCATAATCCACTGATATATAATTTGATTCAAAACTTTTCATAGCAAAATATAATGTAATAAAATTTTTCTCAGACTGCAAACATGATTAATAGGATGAAGGGTGGGAGTCAGGAAAGAGAGGGGCACAAAAGTACTAGTGGCGAGAGAAAGTAGTACAGGAAGTGGGAGTTGGGGACCCCCCTGTCCCCCCTCTCTTATCTGCAGCTTGAATACTTTTGTTGATTAAAAATCCCACCTCAGGGATCATACTCCAAATGTGAGGTGTAAATATTCTTCACATGGCTTTTCTGAGCTAAAAATAAGCTTTAAAGTGTATATTCTCTAAATTGAGGTTTACCTTTATTGCACACAAAATATCCACAGTCCTAGACGTAATATGGACAACTTCAAACAAATCTACAGGATGAATTGAATTTTCAATTCAACATTTATAGCAATTACGGAAACAAGAATAACTAAGTGGCTTGCAATTGAAAAATCATAGAAACAGCTCAGCTTAATTATATTTGTATTTGCATATCTTTTTTCCCCATTCCATTTATCTATTGCAACATTTACCCATTCAACTTCGTAATTTATTTGTTTTTTTTTTGTAGCAAGTTTTTTTTGTTTTTTCTTTCATAGAAACTCTTTTTTCCCTTTCAATGATGTAATTTCTCATCTTATTACTCATTTTTATTGTAACTAGTTAGTGTATATTTATTTCTTCTCTGTAAATTGTTCCTTCAAAACTTTTATTGAATAAGGCATAGAAGAAGCGCTTAGAACTATGGAACTTCAAGAGAGAAAAAGTAAAGTAAAAAAAGAATCTGGAACTTAGGTCAGGTCAAATCTAAAATGAGAAACGAAATTTATATACTAGTAGATGTTGTAAATTTTTGGAACAATTAGGTACGTTCGAGCCTAAGGAGCTTGTTCAAGATAAATGTATACCTCAATTTGTAGTTTTTCATAGTTTTAACGATGTATGATATATTTGTTCTTCTGTCAGAGGACTAAATACAACTGCATAGATGTACTTTAGTGCATGTAATATTCCGGAAGAGCACCTGCCACTGAAGTATTGTTGGCAGGTTATTAATTTGCATAAAACTACTGCTCACCTAGACTGGTTGTTGCTATCAGCAAGCAGTAAATGCCAAGCTGTGAATCTTCTGGTATAAACAAATTGAACTGAATTGAATTGATTTTGTGGGGGTAGACGGAATGAGTACATTTGAGTTTACATGTGAAAGAGACTGAATGCTAATATTGCTCCTTGCTACAGATGGGTTATTGCTATTACTTGAGGTTTGTTTTATGTTGTGCAACTCGATTGAAAGGGTTCCATGCCATTCATATAATACAGTTCCTCACCAAAAAGTCTTAAAACTTGATTGCTTTTTTTCTTCTTTCTTCATGTTTGCTTTCACTTGAAATTAGAAAAAGGCTTCGTTATCGGGAATGACAAGATCAGTGTTAGTAAGTAAGTAAACATGCTTTTGTTCAACATCAAATTTGGAGTACCTAAATAAATTACAGCAAGAAATATTCACCTCCAAGCAGCCGATGAGACAAAATCGCACGTCAGGAAATGTCCGACCATTTTTTGGATGATACGATACGATACGATAATTATTGTTTATTATTTATTATTATTCTACAGAACATTATAAGCAAATTTACACAACCCGCATCTAGCGTTAGCTAGTCTTGGCGAGTATTAGAAATAAATAATTAAGTAAATACTACACATTGCAAGCTAAAGAAGTTTGATTACCACAATAAACGAAAGAGATTTTACAATAAACTAAAGAGATTTCATTACTACAATATTATTGGGGTTACAAGCCATGGTATATTGAAAGAAATATACTAATTTTTTTGTATCTGGGTGTTATGTGCTAAAACAATTATCCACCTCAGTGTTGTTGAAAGTGGTGGATATTTATTTATTTATTTATTTATTACTCGTTTTAGTGTGTATTTTGCTGAGTATTTTTACGAGTGGTGCTGTACTTGGACGATGATGCTTTTTCTTGAAGTTTTTTCATTTTTTTAAGTTAATTTTCACATCTCTAATTTTACAGAAGCGAGATTACAGAGGAAGGAGGAATCCAACTAGTTCAAAACGTTCCATCGCGTGTAGTGTTCCCTCTTGAAGCTCTGCCAACACCTGCAGAGGTCACATGTTTTTTATGGAATCCACGGATTCTGTCACCACCCCTAGAAAGAAATGAGGCCTTAGTGAGCAGTGTGATGGAACTAGCCTGTGAAAGCCTCTCTGGTGCAGAAAAAAGTTACAAGTTCAATGGGAAAGTGAAGTTGGCTTTATCCCACAGTGCTAGTGATATCAAAGGGTACGAATTGGTGATCAAAGAGTTAATCAATGAGGAGACCAATGATTGGAGAGACTTGGAAACCAGATGGGCATGGACACCATCAGGTAGAGGTTTTTTTGGTAATTTATTTGTTGTTTTTCTTTTACAGGGTATAGCCATTCTTTCTTGAGTAATATATCCCTTTCATAAAAAATAAGTTAAACGGCACGTCAGCAAACTATCCAGTAAGTAAAAAGGAAAAGTCCAATTAAGTGCTATAGTGGGTATTAAAATATCCATTTTTCTTAAGGAGTATCTTAGATCAAGATGTAGTTTCTTTAGCCTTTCTTGTGCCTTTATGGTTAGACTGAAAATGGTACACCTTTCTGTTATCTGCATGTCTTTCGCTCTTTGCACCAAACCACCGAAAACTGAACTGTATAACAAGAGACTTTACATTCCTTTTTTCCCAACTTTATATTTCATCTAATAAGCTCGATTGAATTTTCATTTTTATCTTGTACGATTGTCCAACTACCACTTCAAATGTTTCACTTCTTCGGATTTACAAAACAACAATGGTTTAGCGGGGTCTGTTGTCTTCTCGACAATGATATTTTTCATCACAGTGGTCAAAATGTTGTACGCCTCGTGAGTCTGCAACAAATTTTGACCACTTTAATGACGAACATCATCATCAATAATAAGAGCACATACCACGCTAAACCACTGTCGATTTGTTTTTAGCACAATTTCGACGTCAATTAGAGCGATTGTTTCAGTGCGTGACACGTTGCGTTGCTTGTTGTCTGTACTCGTATCGACAACGGCAAATTAGCCAATCAGATTGCGACATTACTGTCAATTGTGGTAAAATATGACAACCAGCTTGCCAAACACATCTAAATGTGAAGCTGAATGAACAGAGTTATCTGATTGAAAGTAGAGGGTTTGTTGATTGTCACGAGAAAGCTACAACAACTTCGAACTCATTTACAGATGTCAAAGATGAGCATTCCAGCGTGGAAGAATTCCCCGACTGGTTGTTTCCATTTGCAGAGTCAGAAATTACAAGTTTTTCTTCATTTGCGGTGGTCTGGCGTCTCAAGTCTTTCACATTCCAAAACCCTTCGACATTGTCATCTTCATTTGACTGCATTCTGTCAGACTATCCGGGAGTGAGTGTAACACTCCCAGTGAGTTCTCTCCCTTCGGAGAAAACCTTTGCTCTCTCTGTAAAGGTACTTGTATATCACTTATGATAGACGATTCTCTTATATTTTACATATTAACTTTAAGCTTTTGCTGTTAAGTTGAAGACAAGATTCTCGCACGCGACGACAGAGTTACCAGCCCACCCGCCGGATACGATTAGTATGATGGTACCTTCTGTTAGCGACTTTTGTGAGAAATAATTGTGCCATCCGAATTCCCCACCGACTATTTACGAAATTAGAGAGCTTTCGACTTTGCTTTATTACACACGTTGCAGTTTCTTTTAATTCTAACTTCGTTTTTATTTGAAGGTGCAAGAGGTTCCACGGCGTGATTATAGACGGAAAGAATTACTAGTTGCCGGACCTATTATTCATATTTCACCATCCCAACCACTTCAGCTTTTAGCGCCTGCAAGGCTCACAATCCCCGTTACACTTCGGGGAGACACACCGAAATTTCCAGATTATTCAGCCACTGACGTCAGGATATTCTGCCGAAGCTCAGAAGAAGATGAAACAGAATGGAATGAAATAACAGAGCAGTTGGAAAGCTTAGCGGTTCTTGCAAATGGGACAGTGACGTTTACAGTTAATCACTTTTCAGAGTAAATATTCTCTTGTGGCCTTTTAAGAAGCCGTGTAAATAAACTACAAAGCGCTTGCGCAGGAAAGGTTGTGGGTAATCAGGGAAAATGCATGCGTATATGAGACTTTGGTGTGCAAAAATATGTCGTCTTTGTTCGAACTACAAAAAGAGACTGAAGATAAAAGGAATGGAAACCAAGCAGAACTAGTAATAAACTATAAAGCTTTCGCGCAGGAAAGGCCGTGGGAATCAGAGCAAAGACACGCGTAGGTGAGACTTTGGCGTGCACAAATATGTCGTCTTCGAACCACAAAAAACTAAAAACAAAAGGGATGGAAAATAAATAAGCAAGCAACCAATCAACGAATATGTAGTTTTCATCAAATCGATCACATTTTTTAAACCGATTTGTCGTCTATAGTAGATATTATAAACCTTTGTCGACTCTTCCGGGGTCTGAGTTGATAAGTCTATGCGCGGTATTGCTTATTGCTTGCTTACCAAAAAAATCATGTCATTGTGGGACAGCAATTTGTTTTGTCCTCCTTCCAAGGATATCTAGGAGCCATGAGTTCGAATCTCGTCGAAGCCTGCTGCGCCTCGTGAGTCCACAACATTTTGACCATTGTGATGACGAATATCGTTGTCAATAAGAGTGCAGACCACGATAAACCACTGCCGATTTGTTAATTCTTTCCTCGATTTTCATCGGCGGCCGGGTCAAATGAAGTTTATTTCATTACAAGTTGTCATAGTAGAAACAAACTGGGTCATTTGTCTCATTCTGAGAATATGTTCATATCAGTTTTACTTATTGACTTAAATCCTTTTTCTGGGTTGAATGAAATCATCCTAGACTAATCAGTTAGTTCATAACTCTAGGATGCTTGCGTTCTGATTTGTTGATCAGTGATTGAAAAATGTATACTCTTTACTCAGGTGACTCCTTAAAAAGATGTTGTTAAGTTTGTGTCCTTGTCCCATAGGTACTGGCCTTGGATTGACTGGATAAAACGACCCGTTGTTATCCTCAAGGATTTTGTCCTTGATCTCTGCAAAAAACTCATGGTAAAAGAAGCTGGATTTTTAGCTCGTGTATGTGATGCAGGCAAACCTAGCAACTACTTGCTGACTCTTTGCTGCTTCCCAATCCATCTTAAAGGTCAAGTACATACTCACCTATGTTCAGCTTATCGCGTTTGTTTTCAAGGGGGAGGAAACTCGCTGAGGCCACTTTCTAAAAAAGATCAAATGTCTGTGTCTCTTTCCGAAGCATTTACTGTGACTCAAGAAGGAAATCTAGACAACTTCTTGAGGTTAGTTTATTACTGAATTTTTGCTCAGTCAACGTAAATTCCACTGTTCCGCCATCTCGGAGCATAGGCGTAATGAGAAACATAGTTTGCCTAAACAAAAAGAAATCTCTAGTATTGTATCTTTGTTTACTTTGTTTGTGTCAGGTTTCTCGGAACTGAACCTTTTGAAAGAAGTTTGCCTGTATCCATTAGCGACTGCAATAACCTGGAAGTAGAGTTGTACACAGTGGAGCAATACCAGCTTAATAGGGAAACTTTGTGCACGCTACATATCATTCCAGCCTCATCAGATCAGGTATGTCGTATACGAAATTAAAAAAATTGATCTGGCCGAAGTAAATGTTGATTAGGAGCAGTTTTGGAAACTAACTTTTAAAGCTTTTTCCCTTCGGCTGTGTAACTGTTAGGATTCAACCACTCAAAAGTACCCCCATCCGTGTATGACGGTTTTACACTCCTCGCTCTGGCAAAGTGCGTGACTAGAAAGCATCGCAGAAGATTAAGTTATCTCTCTCAATTAACTCCTTTACTGTTCTTCTTTTCTACATTATTGTTCCCTTCTATCGTCGCATCTATTTTTTACTGGCAAGGTTAAGTTAGGCTTAAATTGCTACCGGCAGAGCTACCCAACTATTTTTGTGGGATATCAAATCAGAGAGATAACTACAGCCTGAGTTTTGCAGATTGTCAGTGAAAATAAAGGGAAAATGCTACCTCACTATGTCCTCGTGAAGTCACGGAAAAAATCGCAGCAGAAATTGCACTTAGAGCCGCAGCAAAAGTCGCCGATGTAAATGGCTGTTAAATGGTTTTATTTCAAAATGACCGACAACCATTCCATCGTATTTTCTCTAACGTCTCATTGGCTGTAAGGGGCCCTAGCTTGGTCAAGGCATAGGGCGTAAGGTATATCCGTAGAGGGCCAATTGAACTAAATTGACAACCGTTTTCTAGTGACAGGGCTAAGTAATTGATAGATGTAAATGTCGGATAAAATATTTTTTCTTAGAAATTGAGTATCTCTGTTGCAGAGCTCTTCCCTCAGCAACTTTCCCTCCACACCGCAGATAGCCATGCGTGAGCAAAGGGAAGATCAGGTAAAAAAGGCAACATTCTGAATATTACAGAAAATAGTTACAAGAAATTGGAAAAATCAATCAGCCTTTTAGATGTCCTTAGTTTTCGATCAGTGAAATATGAAATATGTCCTTCCAGATCTTACCTTACTAATGAATCAAACGATAAGATTTATTCGAAGTTATGGCAGGTGTTATGTTCTTTACTTACATTGGCCTTAGTTAGCTTTTGTTCAAAATCACTTTCTATCAAATTTGTCTCCGACGAAAAAGTAAATGATGATAATTGATCATTTGATTTTGATGAGGTCATGAGCTGAAAACCGCCTCCCAAAAGTGTCACGGAAGCAGTCATTATTAGTTCATTAATGTATTTGAAATTAATAGGACTTTCCACAGGAAAACATTAGCGCTTTCCAGTATACGTTTGACAGAATCAGTTTGTTAAAAGTTGTCGTGTAGTCTGATTGTCCAGGTTATAGTAGTCCTGGGAAGATTGTTGCCGGTAGTCAGAGTGACTGACATTTCGACAAACTTAGCGGAAGTCATAATCAGAGTCCAGTGAAGGGTTGTAGCCAGTCCACTGTTAGAAGTCTAGGGTGTGTGAACTGGTTGGCCACGAATGCACACCCTAATAGAATCACTAGGGAACTTAATAGTTAGTTCTTAGTTTACATTATCCAACTACACCTAGACGAGTACAAATATCACGCGGTACTTGTACTCGTCTATTGTAGTACCGGTTAAACAGGTTTTCTCGCATCGCGCAAGCGTAGAATTGGATTGTAGTTACGAAAAAGAAAAAAGTGGCAGACAATTTGAATCATATTTCCGACGGCGAAGAGTCAGAATGGCTTGCAAATGTAGATCCAAGTTCATTAGATGAATCGAACGAAGAAAAACAGCTTGACGATCAGAAAATTTCTTCATTTAATGAAGAAAATAGAAACAGCAGCACAACAACGCGCCAATTCCGTTCCGCTTCGCATACTTCTGCCACGCAATCCCCGTAAATAAACATCCGCGTTATTCGCCCGCACTGAAATAACAGTTTGGCGTGTTGGATGATAAATAACTTATTAGACGTTTTGTTGTGTAGTATTGCTGAGTATTTTTACTCGTTATTTGTATTTTGACTCGTCAAAATACGGCACAACTCGTAAAAATACTCAGCGATACTACACAACAAAACGTCTAATAACATATATTTATTATCCAACTACACTTAGACGAGTACAAATAACGCCATAGACGAGTACAATTATCACGCGGTATTTGTACTCGTCTATTGTAGAGTACTGGTTAAACAGGTTTTCTCGCATCGCGCAAGCGAAGAATTGGATTGTAGTTTCGGAAAAAAAAAAAGGGTGGCGGACAATTTGAATCATATTTCCGACGACGAAGAGTCAGAATGGTTGGCAAATATAGATCCAAGTTTATTAGGTGAATCGAACTAAGAAAAACAGCTTGACGACCAGAAAATTTCTTCATTTAATGAAGAAAATAGAAACAGCAACACAACAACGCGCCAATTCCGTTCCGCTTCGCATACTTCTGCCACGCAATGCCCGTAAATAAACATCCGCGTTATTCGCTCGCACTGAAATAACAGTTTGGCGTGTTGGATGATAAATAACTTATTAGACGTTTTGTTGTGTAGTATTGCTGAGTATTTTTACTCGTTATTTGTATTTTGACTCGCCCTACGGGCTCGTCAAAATACGGCACAACTCGTAAAAATACTCAGCGATACTACACAACAAAACGTCTAATAAGATTTATTTATTATCCAACTGTGCTTCGTAGAGTACAAACAACGCGCGAGACGAGGACGAATATCACGCGATATTCGTACTCCAGAAATATCCACGAAATTCGCCCGCACTGAAATAACAATTTGGCGCGTTGTATAATAAATCTCTTATTAGATGTTTTGTTGTGTGGTATCGCTGAGTATTTTACCCCATATTTGTATTTTGACACGCCCTACGGGCTCGTCAAAATACGGCAAAACTCGCAAAAATACTCAGCGATACTACATGACAAAACGTCTAATGAGACATTTATTACACGTTTCCATAACTCGGTTATAATAATAATAAAGTGTTATCGTTTATCTCACAATGCGGTCAAACGGACAAACGATAGTATTTTATTGTTATTGCACTTTACCACGATGAACAAGCACAAACCTTTTTTACATAATTAACTGGGTTATGTTATTTCAGGTTGGGCCGGAATTCAGCACAACTTTTCCCTCACCGCAAGCACCTGAAGTAACAGATCCAAGTATTTGCTCAAGCGAAGTTTTGAAAGTCACAATCTTGGCAGACGAGTGGAATTCACTGAAAGGTGGATTGTCGACTTTCAACAGGGAACTAGCCATTCATTTAGCAAGACATCCCCAAGTTCAAGTCACTTTCCTTGTCCCTAGCTTTGCATGTGGAGAGGAAGAAAAAACAGAAGCTGGAAAACATGGCGTCACTATTGTCAAGGCAAAGCAACGTGAGGCATGCAGTCCCCAAGAAGAATTATTTTGTCCACCGAAAGACCTTGAAATTGATGTTGTAATTGGTCATGGTGTGAAGCTTGGTCGACAAGCTCAGATTATTAAGGAATCTCATGACTGCAAGTGGGTCCAAGTGGTGCACACTGCTCAAGAAAAACTCGGTATGTACAAGGACTATCCGAAAGCTGTTGAACAAGGTGAGAAAAAGAACGAGCATGAGGTTAGTCTCTGTAAAATGGCTGACCTTGTCATGCCAGTTGGGCCCGAATTGAAGGGTTTCTACTCTAATCATCTACGCTCTTTTGACAAAGAGCAAGATGTTGTAGAATTTACACCGGGAATCATGGAAAATCTAACCGATGTAAAGCAGTCGCCAAACGAGAATGACGTGTTTCAGGTCCTGATGTTTGGGCGTGGTGATGACGAGGACTTCACACTGAAAGGCTACGATATTGCGGCTGAGGCGTTTGCAAGTCCTGAGCTGAAAAACGATTCCTATCATCTCACATTTGCTGGAGCGGCTCCAGGAAAGCAAGACGAAGTTGCAGCGAAGATTCTCAAGCATGGCATTTCTGAAAACCAACTGTCTGTCAAAGAATATGTCAAGGATAGAAATCTATTAAAACAGCTGTTTCGTCGTATGGATCTGGTTATCATGCCCTCAAGAACAGAAGGATTTGGACTCACTGCCCTTGAGGCCTTATCCGCTGGTTTGCCTGTCCTTGCTGGCCGTAACTCAGGCTTTTCGAAAGCGGTGCAGAAGCTAGAATTTGGAGAACTCTGTGTAGTTAACTCCGATAAACCCGAAGTCTGGTCAAAGGCGATCAAGAGTGTCCGTAAAAAGGAGAGAGGAAACCGTCTAAACGAGATGCAGAGACTGCGGGCATTTTATGGACAGAAGTACAACTGGACAGAACAATGCGAGATTCTTGTGAGGGAGATGAGAAGGAAAGCTATTGGTAGGCATGTTCTTAATTTTCTTTTCCATCCCTGCTTTATTCAAATCCTTGACATTTGAGGCGATGACTTTTTTTGTTCTGCCACTTTCGTTTTTTTTTTTCCTCTTTTATTGTCCATTTGCTCATTTTTCTCGTCATTCATTTATTAATTCATCCACTTATCTATTTATTTATTCATTCGTTTATTTATTTACTTATCCATAGATCTGTACGCCAATCTCTTCATTCCTAACTCTTTCTCCTTCCTTCTCTCCTTCATCTGTGTCTTTCTATTTTTCTCTTTTTTTTTTTCCTCTTTCCTATCGGTTAGACCATCTCTCTTTACCAATATTTTCACCACTACTAGAAAATCCACCTACATTCTGTAAACCTTTAAATTTTTAGATTTAAATCCCTAATTAATCTTGTACTTTTCAGAGTAGAACCTGAGTGCATCGACAATAAACCTATGAAGACACGCCGAGAAACGAACAATATGGTGATTCAAGTCAGAATTTTTTATTACCGAAGAAACTAGACAATTAACGTCTTTTTTTTATTTTTAATTTTATTGCATCAACAAGGAAAAGGTTTACCTTTATTAGGCTTTATAAAATAACCAGATTAAATGTAAATATATTAGTTTTGATATAAATTTCCTCGTAGTGCAATTTGATTGCTAGAAATGCGCAGATATAAACAAGACGCTAATTAAGATTCAGCGTCTTGTTTATATCTGCGCTTATGCATAAATTTTTTCTTTCACTTCCTCTGAAGAAGCTCCGTAATTGCAACCGAAACGTCGGGAACATTTTTATTGTTACTAATTTCAGAAACGCTTTTAACCACCAATGTAACTTAATTTGTATTTTCAAATATTTTTTAATGTATCCACCTGGTGACAAACCCAGTTTTAATATAATTTCAACCAATCAGATACAAACCAAAAACAATCGCGACTTGGTCACTTACGTTTTCTCGCGCTTCGGGCTGTTTGCGTTTTTTTTTTATATTAATTTTTTTACCTCAAGTTTACCGCGGTTTCTTGAGATGATTTTTCTGCTTTGATTGACGGCTATGATTAAAAAAGCTTCAAGAATGATAGGAATTGTTTTACCACGAGAACTTTACAGTGATTTGTTCAAGAGGTTACAGCAGAGATTGCCATAGATTACAAAAGTCAGAATATATAAGAAACAGTAAATTACATGAATGAGTCTAAAGTAAAATGTGCACAGTGACCAAAGGAGCGTACGCTTTCGAGTTGGCCAGAACAATGGCACTTCAAAAGCGCCATATTTGCATTCGGTGTATAGAAGGCTATAACTTTCCAAATACTTGCTTATATCTGTCGTTTTACAGAACATGACTTGAATAGCCGTTGGTAGTTGGAAAAGATGCTTGACCTTTTTCGGCATTGATACCTGTTTTGGTTTTCCTCAGTAAGAACTCTCGTTTGGCCTTCTTCCCTCGTCTCTGGCATTTTGTTTTTTTTTTTCTATGCGTTTTCTCGTACTTTAGAGCGTGAGTGGTTTCCTCCAATTTTCTAAAAAATTCAATTTCAATTCAAAATTTGGAAGACATTCGTTTTCTATAAATTTGTTCATATTTGTTCATATTTTCGTAGCACTAGTTGTATTTAAGTTTTTACGTTCGTAACAATAATTTTAGCTCGCGACCACGTCAGCAATATCGCTTTATGCGTCAGTGCGATTCCACGCTAAATACCCTCTCTTCCGGTTGACGTATTGACCAATCAGAGCGCGTGTTTACTTTAAGCTATGCGATTCTATAGAAAAATTCACTGCCTGACGAGTGAATTCCACGTTAAATTTCACGCGAAAAACCGATATCGCACGAATCGCGAAGCGATGAGTGCGATATCGGTTTTTCAAGTGAAATTTAACGTGGAATTCACGAGTCAGGTAGTGAGTTTTTCTTGAATCGCATAACTGAATAAAAATAAGAAAACAAGAAATTAAAACGGCAATGTTATTGTTTGTTTTTATTCCGTACGCGCGCCCTTAAGAAAGACATTTTAAAGTCAACTGTCAGAACTGTCATTGTTAAGGGAATGGAAAGCAAGGTAAGTCGCTCACGTTTGAACCGTCGGCAATTTTAATTGTACCTCGAGAATTTTTCTTGAATCACAGCTAAAGCCACCAAATCACTGGGCGAAACCAGATGTTTTGTATTTTTGTGCACCACGCCAGTGCGCAAACAATGGAAACCCTTTCAAAGTCAGGTGTCAATATCTAGCGAATAGAGGGAACAAGATAATTTTAGAATGAAAACCACTTTTATTTCAAACTCGTGGAGAAAGCGGTGCCTCACATTTTACAATCTTCAGGAAAAAAACTAAAAGTACACAATACGGAGTTATTTAAGACAGAGCTTTGCCTGCTACCACTCAACTTGGCATAATGTGGTGCCGACAATCAACAACTGAATGGTCAAATCCTCAAGCGAAATGAAAATTTCAACCGTTCCGGTATCAAAGCAAGATCTACAAAAAAACGGTACGTGCTTTACAGTTGTAAAAAAACGTGTATTCAAAATATAATGATTAAGACTGGAATTTCTCGGTAATCTCTGGCGAGAAACAGTTCAGTTAAAAGTCACAATTTTAACTGTTTTTCTTTCATCGCAGGGAGTCGCTCGTCGGTGTCAATGCTGGACGGAAAGTTTATGGAAATATTTACTGGAGAATTCTTAAAAGTTACTCCAGTAAACATTCCGCCAACTGCTCCTGCCATCAGGTAACTAGAACGACTGGCATTGCTGTCAAGTCACTAGTAGCTGCTGTGTTGCTTGGCGTGGCTGAGCTATTGAGAACAATCTCCCGTAAAGTATGACTTGAATAGCCGTTGGTAGTTGTCGTGCTTGGCGTGGTTTGAAAGCGGCCAACTTATTCGACATTCGCCGCTGTTTTCCGGAGGATTATGGCTGTAGCTGGATATGGATTCCGGATTGGAGTGGCCAGTGAGCTCTGATATCTCCACTGGGTCGAAATCATCACTGAGCGCTTGGATGACAGTTTTGCGACCACTCGAATTAGTGAATTTGCCGTCTAGTGTTTTTTGAAACCATGTTGTATCTAAAAGAGGCCAGTTCGTCGTCTGTATAGGCTACAATAGTTTGGATTTCGGGAAAAGATGCTTGACCTTTTTCGGCATTGATACTTGTTTTGGTTTTCTTTAGTAACGCTTGTTTGGTTTTCCTCGGCGAGAACTGTCGTTTGGCTTTCTTCCCTCGTCTCTGGCATTTTGATTTTTTTCTATGCGTTTTCTCGTACTTTTGAGCGTGAGTGGTTTCCTCCAATTTTCTAAAAATTTCAATTTCACTTCAAAATTTGGAAGACATTCGTTTTCTATAAATTTGTTCATATTTGTTCATATTTTCATAGCACTAGTTGTATTTACGTTTTTACGTTCGTAACAATAATTATTGCTCGCGACTCACTTCAGCAATATCGCTTTATGCGTTAGTGCGATTCCACGCTAAATACCCTCTCTTCCGGTTGACGTATTGACCAATCAGAGCGCGTGTTTACTTTTAAGCTATGCGATTCTAAATAGAACAGACAACAATTAACGATTGGTTCATACGTCAGCGTGCGTTCATCGAGATATGAAGCACGCGGGAAGTTTGGAGAGCATGAAAGATGCCGAAGAGTTGCTCGAGGCGTAGCCGAGAGCAACTCTAGCTTCTTGAGTGCTCTCCAAACTTCCCAAGTGCTTCATATCTCGATGAACGCACAGCTTACGTATGAACCAATTGTTTTATAACATTTTCAACGCTGTAGTTTTTGTATAAAACTTCCGTAGAAATGTTAGACAAGACATGGCAACAAGCGAATAAGCCGATGAAGATCTACCTAATTTTCCTTTGGGAATAGATTTTTTTAACTCCCGAGAGAGAAGAGGAAAACAAAAACTCAACGCCGATTTCATCTCATTTCGAAACTGTAAGTTCATTTCCACGCATGAATACACCTGTGAGTTTTTGACCAATCCGAGACGAGATCATTGAAGCGTAGCAAAATACTTTTCCGAAACAAAATAAACAACGCATTTGAATCGTAGGGGAGGAAATTTCTGCCCTTTATACATACACTACAGCGTTGAAAATGTTAGAAAACGATTGGTTGAATACAAATGTCACCCGGTATTTGTAATCTACAGCATCGGTTACACAGATTTCCTCGCATCGCGCAAGCGAAGAATGGTGGATTTGTAGTTAAATGGCGAAAAACAAAACGGCAGACAATTTGAATTAAATATCCGACGACGAAGAGTCAGAATGGCTGGCAAATATAGATCCAAGTTTACTAGATGAATCAAACAAAGAAGAACAGCTCGACGTCCAGGAAATTTCTTCCTTTAATTCATTGAAGAAAATAGAAACAGCAACAAAACAACGCGTCAGTTTGGTACCGCTTCGCATACTTCTGTCACGCATTCCCCGTAAATAAATATCCGCGAAATTCACCCGCACTGAACAACATAGATAACAGTTTGGCGTGTTGGATAATAAATAACTTAGCCGTTTTTTTGCATAGTATCACTGAGTATTTTTACTCCTTTTTTTGTATTTTCACACGCCCCACGGGCTCGTCAAATTACGGTACAACTTGTAAAAATACTTAGCGATACTACACAAGAAAACTTTTAATAAGATTATGTATTAGCGCTGGTAAAAAGCGCGGCAAAACCGTTGTGGCATTTTTTACAGAATTGTATAGTATCAGTTGCCTTTTCGTTGCCGTGTAGACCATCGTGTAGTCGACTCATTTCCAAAGTGTAACATTGTTGTCTGCTCTATTTAGTGTTGACATAAATAAAATAGGCAAACCTTAATTTAGAAATGTCATGTCATGTATTCTTCCATGTCATTGGTTTATTGAGGAACTTAGTTCCTAAAGAGCAAAGTCCATTTTGCAAACCAAATCTGATTGGTTGACACAGGAACTTAGTTCCCAGAGAACTCATTAAAAATGCATTTGAGATCTGATTGGCTCATTCAGGAACTAAGATACTTCAAATGTCAAGTACATTTTTAAATGGTGAAGTACATTTTTAAATGGGTATGTGTTTATAATATTGTGTTCTGTGAAACATACATGTCACTGTGTACATGTATTTGTGGTTAAATTATGTTTGTGTTATGATTACATTTAGTTTGTAACAAGAGCACCAATAAAGGGTGTACATATAGTTCCCTGTTGATGTACATGTAGATAAGGAGTTGGCATATACACATTTGTAATATATTAGATCCTTCCCCAAAAGGAACAAGAAAACAATTTTGTGTTAAATGGAATTGTGTTTGGCTTCTTGTGTTTTTTTTTTGTTTGTTTTAATTTTTTTTTTGTAAAGACCAGAATTAAATATAAAGTTAAGTTCCTAAGATTAAAGTAGTCTAAGAGTAATTCATTCTGTTATCTATGGCCTTTAGCTCTACCCTAGTGTTGGACAAGAAGCTGATTCATGTTGTATATTCCAAACTGGACAGAGATGTGTTAGTTGTGGCTATGCCAGAGGAAAAGTATGTTTGTTGAATTTATAGTTTTTTCAATGTCCAAAATAGACCATGAACACCATCTGTGCTCTTGGCAAAGTCTGTTGTGTTAGTCAAACACAATCAGTGAAAATAAACTGATGTTAGTGGCTACTTTTTGGGTGCCTCACTCCCTGAGTTCTGCACTAACATTTCTTTCTTCACTCATTTTTTTCTTCGATTTGGGCCTGCTGAAAGGGTGGGAATGCTTTTAGTCTACATTGAAAAACATGAATAATTGTTGTACACATTTTTTAAGAGTAAGGCAGATTGCATTTATTTATAGTCTTGTGTACATGTTGGTTCTTGACCAAGGGTGGACCCAAGGTATTTTCCATGTTTTCTGATTCAAATAATTTTATTAATTCCATCTCTTTTTTTGTCAGAGTACCTCTTGTTCAACTGCAGAAGGTTGTTAATGATGTTACACAGCTCCTCTCTCTTACATTTGGATCAATGCAAAGGTAATGTATACAATGATCTTTTACTTTTATGGTAAAGTTTGATTGTCTGGTGTAATTGTGCTCTGTGTACATTGTAAATGTAATTTTTAATAGTATACATAACATACTTCCCCTTTTTAAGTGACAACTGAATTCTCCCCATAGGCTAAGGAGATGCTTTTTGTGGCCTGGAAGCATGATTTTTGGTGTTCATCACAATCATTCTTTTTTCTAAAGAATGTGATGAGCATACATGTGTATTAATCTGCTGATTAGATGTTATCTTCCCTATACTTGTAATATGGATCTAGTTTTACAAGACAAATTTAGCTCTTGACAGGTACATGTGGCTCACTCATGTTTAACATGTACAAGATTGTGATAATTTTTGACTCACTTGACTTTTCTTCACAGGGCATTTTGTGACAAGCTCAACAAAGTCCGTGTAGACCATCTGTTTTCTCTTTTATTTGACAAAGCCCTGGCCACACCTCCAGGAGCTAGTGAAAAGGATTGTGTAAATAAACTGACAGACCTTTTACCTGGTGTTCAGTGGCTAAACCTACCTCTGGCAGCAGAGGTAAGCGGAATTGCATTCAACCATAACGACAAGTGGTTTAATTATTAAATAATTTTCTTAATCAATAAGCAGATAAAGGGTAGAGATTGTAACTAATAAGAGTGCAATTGTGTGAATCAAGAAAGAAATGTATTGAGATCAAGTCAACTTCCTTTTTCTGGACTCCTGTTTCTAAATTGTGTATTGCTGATTCCAGATTGCATATTTTAGGGCAAACTCAATTTGTATGCCTTGAAGCTGGGTCTTATCACAGCTAATGAAAAAAGAAGTAAATAAACAGTCCCTTCTGCAGCACTCTTTTTGTTTGCCACACTACACTTTACCTTACTCATCATAACCTGCAAAGGAGGCCAAAGACAGCAAATAGTAATTGGTTTCCTGATAAATTATACCTCTGAGAATTGACTGCCCTTTCTTGCAAAAGCTGTGACAACCCCTGTAAAAGTCAAATCCTACATCTCCACTTTGACTAAAGTTCTGTTTAAGTTCAGTTGTTATTTCTTCACAGGTTCATGTACACTGCTGTCTTAATGACTTAGAAGCAGCAGATTATGGAGAATTTGTAAGTGCACTCTTGACTCAGTTGTTGTACATGATTAATATGCTGGATTGTGGTCTGTTCTGTTATATACTACAGAACTATATATTATCTTAATGTTCATGACACTCATGGTTAGTAAGCAAGTATAGAGAAATAATAGAATAACAATTTCTTCAATTTGTCTTGGTGAAAATTATAAATGACAATAAGTCTTTGTGAATTTCATACAAATAGTTTCTATAGCTGTAGCTGTACACACATTTACACAGATCAGATAACATTTGTAATTATCATAATATACACTGCCATGTAACAAGTTTGACATGAGGCTCTCATGGTTGTTGTTCTTATTTATTTATTTTTTTTTGTTTATATATTTTTTCTTTTGTTTTGTTTTCTTGTTTTGCTATCCTTTTTAGGCAGATGAGTTTTTTCAAATTAGAAGATTATATACAATTTTAGGCTCCAGCATATTTTATAAGGTAGGGCTTCAGAAAAAATGTTTATAGAACGTCTCATTCTCATTATCGTGTTAGGGAAGATGTTACTACTTGGCAAGTCCATTTGTACAAACTCTGACCTTCCACTTCCAGTGAAATGTAATGTTGTTACATTTAAAGTCAAGCTCTGTTGACATCGTGTCATATTAGATAATACATCTAATGACACACAACATTACCTAGCCTGATGTCAAGTACATCTAATGTCGCCTGACGTCATGTCATGTTATATCACACCTCAAGTCAAGTGACATCGAATGTCGCATGACGTCATGTCATGTCACATCTAAGCTAGACATCATGTCACGTTACACGTGAACATCTCTACGCCAATTTAACTTGCCACTACTTTTATTTATTGATAAAATGGCTCTTCTTTCCTAGGGATATTTAATAGCCAATCATTTAACAAGAGAAGATTTAGAAGATATCGTATTATACTGTAAATACCACTGTTTACTGGCCATGAGTGCGGAGCAGAGAGTTGGTCAATTAGTCATCTGGCGAGAGGTATGGTAATGTTTAAACATCCCTCCGCTGTATTCCTATCATCTTTTGAACCTCACCCGTGTTCACAAGTCTTCTGCTGCTCGCTATCTCAAACATTTGTCCGCGTCTAGAGATTATGATCAAACCAATTTTCAATGATTACGAGTCGGGCGCATTTATTCAAAATGGGCAGTACACTTTGAAACGCACCATTCGTGTCTCACGTTATTTATGTGTGTCCTGTTTTAAGGTTTTTCCGACGCGAAGACAAAGACCGCGACCTGAAACCAAAAAGGGAGATGGAGAAGAATATTATGAACCAACTGCAAGATATTTTTTACTCATCGTAGGCATGGTAAGGAAACAGAAAGTGCAGTCATTAACTGATGTGTATTAGCAGTAACCTGTATGCGTAACTTGATACAGCCTAGCTAGTTGGCGGTTTATTTATTTATTTTTTTTGGGGGGTGGGGGGGGGATTTTGAGCGGTAAAAGACCCTAGAGAGGAGATTTCCGGTAAAGTGCGGCAGGGCTGCTTAGAAGAATGGAGAAGAGAGATTGAAAAAGCTCTCATAGTCCCCCCTGGTTTTTTGTGTGGCTTCTTCTTGGTTAGTTTGCTAAGATAAGGGGAATTGCATGCACACTATCATCTTGTAGTATCACCCCTGAAAAAAAAAATAATAATAGTAATAATAATAATAATAATAATAATAATAATAATAATAACAATAATAATAATAAGAGACCACCTGAGGAAACTCTGGATTGTTGCACGAGCTCTCCTGGTCAGCACCCTAGTAAATGTACAGTGAATGTGCAGTGAATGTACAGTGAATGTACAGCGAATGTACAGCGAATGTACAGCGAATGTACAGCGAACGTACAGCGAACGTACAGCGGAGGTACAGCGGATGTACAATGGACGTACAGTGGACGTACAGCGAACGTACAGCGAATGTACAGCGAACGTACAGCGAACGTACAGCGAATGTACAGCGAATGTACAGCGAATGTACAGCGAATGCACAGCGAATGTACAGCGAATGTACAGTGAATGTACAGCGAATGTACAGCGAATGTACAGTGGAAGTACAGTGAATGTACAGTGAATGTACAGTGAACAGTATGGAGAATATGCATACTGATGTTAGGGTTTAAAGAATTAAGGAGAGTGCAACCATCTACAATTTTGAACCATGTCTCTCCACGAAAAACATTTCATTAATATTTTTTCTTTCTTTAGAAACACTGGCTTATGTGTGTACTGCTAGAGGCAGGTGGCATCTCAAGGCGGTAGGTGCACCTGTGTGAATTTTTTCTCAAATTTCGTGTCGTCATTATTAACTTCAAGCACCGCTTCTATTCTACTTTAGTGGTGGGAGAAGAAACTGGGTGAAAGCGATATAAGTAAATGCTCCATGACCCCGCTGGTATGAATGTTTTCAGTTAATTTCACGCAGGTACTTTCCTCCACTCACTCTTCATTGCTTCGCTCAAGAATTGACCAATAGGTTAAACAAGATTGTCTACCACCCTCATATTCCATTAGAGAATGGTTTAGTCTACCACAGTAAAATTTCACGGCAATTGATCAAAATAATTGAAGAAATAAATGAATGAATGGTCGGACAGACGCATGGATTATAGGTGAATTATTTTATATCAGGCAGTTTGGCGTCTTCACACTGAAAAGAACCTTTCTTTTTCTCGGTTTTTACTCTTCAGAGCGGAGGGTCATCCTCCCCCAGACACCTACTATGTGGATCAAGTGAAGAACGCGCTGCATCAAATAGAAGCCCTGGACATTCCTTCCGTCTGTGAATCAAGGTGAGGATAGGGCTTCGCGCGTAGCTAGCAAATTTGTACGTGTTAGTTAGAGGGATGAAAGTTAAGCGAACCGTATTTTCATGTGTTTGTAACTGAAGCAAACCAGGGAGAAAAAATTGATCGGATAACAAGAGGGTCATTGCGAAGGGCTTTATATTGAATGGTACGTGGTATTAATTTGTGAGAACGCAGCCTTAGAGGATTCAGCTTGCAATTAGGGTTGGCTATTATTTTCCAAGTCTGTTGTCACAAAAAATAGAAGTGAGAACACGGCCAAGAACGGTCAGAGCTTGGACTTAGCTGTTTGAGAATGGTCAAATGGTTAAATCCCTTCATTTTGTTTATAAAATATTGCTTATGACATATCATTGGCTCGTGTATTTCACAGGTTGAGAAGTGCAAGCAATCCTCCTCTAGCCTCTGCAGATATGTTGCTGATTAACCCGCCCTGTTCGTTGAAAACCTCATCAACCGCAGGTGGCTCAGACACACCCACTGCTCAGTAAAAGCACAACAGTGTGGATAACCTGAGGCTTCAAGGTACTATCACGACACATATGACAGTGATTTGCTTTGTAGCACCCAACCTCATTCTCAGTTCTTCTCTTACTCCCCCCCCCCCTCCTAGAAGTGATGAGGTACCCTTGGAACGTGGGTAAATTGTGTACCTAGGCCATGTGGAAAAATGTATCTGGCAAATAGATGTTTTAAACCAAGTTAGCTGCAAACTTGAAAGAAAAGATGTACAAATGATTGCGTTTCTTTCTCTTATTCTTAAATCAGGATAGCTTTGGAATAGAAGAATGTCTCTTATCACAGCAAATGCAAATATTTCCCCGTCATTGCCTAAACGGCATTAAAATGTTTCATAAGTATTCAAGGAGACATTTCAGTGACACCTGATATACATATTTCTGCTCTGTTACTTAGATGAAGTGAATCTTTTCTTGAATAAGTTACGTTCTTGGCTACAATGGTCCATATTTAATAAGTACTTTCGAATTTGCTTCACAGACGAAGTCGAGTCCTCCGACAGTGGTAGCGTCCCCTCGACACTCCGTCGGAAAGGTTCGGACAGCTCCGGAAGCATGGGGAGCTTGGGGACTAGAGGCAAACTTAGATCATTCCGGTCCCAGTTCTCTCTTAATTCAGCGGGCACGTTTAGGAAGAGTTTACCAGAAAATATACCTGATTTGTCGCAGATAGTAACAGCCAAGTAAGTATTGATAAAAAAAAAAAAAAAAAAAAAAAAAAGGAGAGAAATGTCAATTTAGGAACTCTTGAAGCAGAAGACGTACTTCAAATCTAGGAGTGAAAAGCTTAGTACAGGAAGACTCATCTACACTCCATTGAGGGCTAACGCTCGAAACGTCAGCTTTTGTAATCGTTACGGTGGCCAATTTACCATTTCAACTTTGTTGATATATCCAAATTACACCCCATTAAGATGGCACGTTACCTTAGTGAGGTCACTTCCTCGTGTCTACCACGTGACCGTGAATCTACTGGTGTCAAAAATACCCTTAATCGTAGGGATACTTCACACGGTAAATTCTTCACACGAGATGTGTAAATGTCCATTTACAAATGAACCCTTTAGGCAGAAGCTAACTTGTGCTGTACATTCACAAACCATTGTGACAAAGTCTCTTTCAAAGGATAAGAGTTGTTTTCAGTTGTTTAGAAGATCTTCAATGGGGCCCTTCAGTATTGAGACACTTTACATTTTGTCACCCAAAACAGTGCTGAGTTTTATCCATTCAAGCGTGCAATTACGCTTCAACATTGCTTGAAGGAAATTAAACTTAGTAATCGAAAGGTGAAAGGGTTGCGAGTCTCCCCACTCATTGAACATCGCGTGATAAGTTCATCGTTTTCCACCCATTGTAATCTAATCCGTACTCAAGAAAAAGAATTGACGCTGTGCGCCGAAATATCTCGCCTTTTTCCAGAATTAAAAATATAGTCACATTTATCACTAAGTTCCTACTCTCTGTGGTAGAAGTAATTTCTGATGGTAATAGGACTGATTGGAGTCCAATTCAGTCCGCAATCATACAAGTGATTACAACATCGCGGGAGTCCGATTTGTCAATCTTGTTATATCAGATTTCTCATTTGTTCTATCCGATTTGTCAATCTTGTTATATCAGATTTCTCATTTGTTCTATCCGATTTGTCAATCTTGTTCTATCAGATTAACAGGTGGTGCAGAGAACACGCTGTTTCATTACGTCAGCTGGGATTCATTCCAAGGTATTGTGGTGTGTCCAAGTGATGGAGACACGTCCTTCCCAAATGGAGGAGTACATGCTGAGGTGGTGAAGTCATTTCACAAAACATGTCTGTCCATTCGTAGGCTGTTTTCACCCTACTACAAACAGGTGAGTTGAACACCACCTTACTGAAGCTCTAGCAGTGTAATGAACACCAAAAAACACTGTTCTCTTCTTCAGCCACATCACAAATTAGCCCCCTAATTGATAGAGTCACGGAGGTGATAGGCTTAAAGTTTTTCCTTTCAATCCCTTGTATTCTCACAAATAGGTCAAGCATCTTAACAATTCTTATCAGCTTACTCGTCCAGAGACAACGCAATCGAAATAGGTTTTATTTTTTTTAATTGCAGCGTTTAAAACAGGACGGGAGCCGTACTCGATTCACGTCTTCTGGAATGCAGGGAGTGGTTGAACATGGCGCACTGTTTCACAGGACTTCAGAGAGTTCCACAGAGCAGAAGAAAGTTCCTTCTGTCCTAAAATACTGGGTGATAGGGTAAGTTCACAAACCCGACAAAATATGAGAACTGTAGTTGTTCTATCAACGGATAAGTAGAAACGTAAATTGAAGCTCCCCCTTAGGGGCTTTTCAGGCACAATGTAAACTAAGTGCTTCAAAATCCCCACTGGCAGGAGGCAGACCAGTGGGCTAGTTACAGAGGGCAGCCGAGGAGTTGAACTAGGAGCGACCGAGAACAAATCCAGTGCGTATGTGTGTACATGTGTGTGTGTCCCGACCCTAATAATGTAATTCATTCTATGTAATTTGGCTTCCTAGCCTTGTTAACCTTCTAGTTATTTTAGGAAGCCATCGCCCTCTTAGTTTTAATTTTTTTCATATGATGTTAATTTAATCTTTTCAAGGGTGAATAAAGTTGTTGTTGTTGTTGTTGAGTGGCTGGGTGGAGGATTTGAACCCGGGACACCGGATTACAAGTCCAGCACCCTAACCGCTTGGCCACACCGCCTCCCAATTAGGCTTCAGATACGTCCTGATGTAACCACTGACATTTCAGCACGCCTTGTTTTTAAGGATAGACGTGATGTTTAGTAATGAAGTTCTTCAGGTTACAAAAGGACCCAAGGAAGTGTTTGTCATAACTGTAGTCGGTCCGTCATGCCTGCAGGTCTTTATCCGCCGCAGTCTTACTTCCTCTGTGATTATGTGATCTGCTAACTGGCTAGTCAATATTGATTGACGGATCGATAGATTGATTGATTTGTTTGAGAAAAAGCATTGCCCTCTTGTGATATATTCGCATCTTCTTTGGATACTTTTTGGCTGTTAAATAACAAGAACGACTCTTTGCTCTTTAGGCGCCTTTTTCCAGGGGAACATCCAAAGGAGTTGTACGTGTGCCACCATCAGTCTGTGCCTCAAAGTGCCGTGGAGCTGGCCTTCAAATTAGGCTTCGGTGTATGACCTTAAAGATGTGCCTCAGATTAAGTACAAAATGGAAATATCCTGCTTCGTAAGCTTGACGCTGATGATCGTCCTGTTCAAGAGTGACACAACAAAATGGGGATCAAGGGAAGCTTTTTGAGGAATGAGAGTCTGAAAGTCACAAGAAGAAAGTTGGATTGCAAGCGAATTGTTAAACGAAACAAAAAAAGTCATAAATTGATGTTAAATGTTATGGTTATTGACGAGAAACTGTTTATGTTAACCGTTCGAAAAGTTGGTACAGTGTTTTTTGTTTCTGTTGTTGATTGTTATGTTGTTGTTGGTTATTGTTTTGTTCTTTTTTTTCCAGTGTTCTTCTGTCGTGGAAGTTGCTTGTAGTACTGATTGATGTTTCAAAATGAGACAAAGGAAATCTTTGGCCAGGAATGTCCCTTTAGAAAGATCGATCGGTTTTGAAATGTAGACAAGACCGAAATATGACTTCTAAGTGATTCTCCTGAACTATAGGTATTCAAAATTTAGTCTATCAGTTTGCCGTGGCGTCCTTTTTTTGTTTTTTTGTGCATTAAACAATACTTATCTTCACATGTCAAAATCTTTGCCAGAAAGGGACACAACGACAAAATGAGTGCGCATGCTTGTAACTTGTTTGCTTTTATTTCGCGGGGATAAGCCTTAACCAGTGTTTTCAGGAAAGTTTCTCTCGAACCTCCTCCGTCACATATCTCTCTCAACCAAAAAAAGATACTTTTTGGTAACAGGTGTGAACTCTTTGAGATTAAAGAAGCACAGAAGCATATGGCTACGAAGTTCGTAGCACGTGTTAATGCATTAAGCGTTTCTTGTCGCCGCCTCGTCTGTAGACAAACCCCCTGGAGAAAAACTTTGTTTTCTCGGTGGAAAAAAAAACAGTGTCAGCTTATGTTTACAGAAAAAGAATCGCGGCCTTGAAGGTTTATATGGCTCGAGAAGCGGAGCATGCACACTCATTTTGCCGCTGTTTCCTAGGATGGTAACGTGTGTGAGCCTGCGCGAAAGGTCCTGGAAACGAGAAAAGTTTGAACAGAGTGGAAGGAGTGACCTGAAGATTAGTAGGTATATTTGAAGGAAAAGGAAACAGTGAAACAATATGTACCCAACAATGTTGATATTTTTTATAGAAATTATGAAACCAAGACTAAGTACATTATTTAATAAAACCTTTTTACGAGTTGAAAATGTGCAGTGGCTTTAGCCAGATGTTCGCTGGAAATATTTCCTGCGGTAAAATATTGGATCGCAGTGACGTGACTCTGAGGGGAGACTGGTCTGCGCATTTCTGACCCGGTATCCAGTCGTTTCGTACCCACGGTTATTTCGTACCCAGTCGTTTCGTATTTACATGCAGTTGGTTCGGGCCCAAGTATGAGTCTTTTCAGACCCAAGTTTGAGTCGATTCGTACCCAAGTTTGGGTCTGTTCATACTTAAGTTTGGGTCAGTTCGTACCCAACTTTTGAGTCGGTTAGTGCCCATGTTTGAGTCGTTTCGTACCCAAACCGCTGATCGATTTTTACCCTTCTCAATACACATCTACTCGAAATACCTCGGGGGAACAGATGTCAATTGTTGCCTAGAACAAATGAGCTTCTAAACCCTTTACACCCAACATAACTACACATATTCTCCTGACTGTTGTCCATTTCCTAAGGTGCAGACAAAGAGAATTTGTTGTACAGTCGAGCTCCTTTAGTTGGTGATCATTTCCTTTGTTCTCGTGACCTTAATGTTTGATTCAGGGATGATATTGTAAGGAGAAGTTAGATGCTTGTCACTCCTCGGGGTTAAAGGGTTAAAAAAACAACTTAATTATTGCCTGGTGCGAGGTAGGCATGATAATTTTTGTTATACTTTTGACTTTTTTAAAAATAACATCGTGTAAGTGTTTTTTTTTTTCTCTCCCACTGTCGTTAACATTTATAAATTTGTTTATTCTAACAAAGGAAAATAAACAACATTAGCATTAACTAATTAAATTATCACAATTTTGATTCAATCAGAAAGGGTATATGTACAAAAGGCCTATATTTTGTTTTTCTTGTCATCCGTTCGTTTGAGTTCTACAACCAATACTTAACAATGAAGGAAAGGCAGCTCAACCACGAGAGCAAGAGGATTGGCCAAGAGGTTAATTACTTTTTACCTCCTCGGGACTTGGAAGAGAGAACAATGTTTGCAGTCTACCCTTTCGTCCAGTATTTAGTACGAACTGCCGGTGACGCCAAGAAGAAGCGTCGTACAAAAGCCTGAGACCTGAAGCTAAACACAGCCGTTGGAAAAAAATTGTAAACTTCATTGAAGACACCTGGATCCACAATAGAGCAGCCCCTTCCCCACCCCACCCCCTCCCCCCTCCCTCCCCCCCCCCCCCAAGTGCTGGAGCGTCTTCATGCAGTCGGCACGAGCAAACAATAAAATGAATGTCGGATAAGGCCCTGAACAAAAGTGCTGCCTGTCGATGCGGCTTGCCATTTTACATGCTTGTCTCCCTTTTATACAGCGAAGCCCACCTGGTATCCTTGCAAGATTCGTCTTGTCTCCGAGTGCAAGCTAAAGCGGTTACAGAGATCAAATTATCGTCAACTGCAGTGCTGAATTTTCCACTCACGTGAAGCATTTAACAAAAAGTAGACTTAGCTGAAACAATTAACGAAAGGATGCGCAAACATCAACAGACCCGCAATCGAATGAACTGAGCACTTCTACGATATGTTGTGATCAAGTTAAGTGAATAAGAAAACAAAAGATTGCTATTCAAGTAAGTTCTATGATTTCTCAAAATATGACGTTTTAATAATATCAACATAAGGTTTGTAATGCTAATTAAATTTCCCTCTCCGCTTCTCTTATAAACAGCAGGCCTCCCCGTTAATCTTATCGATCTTTGACAAATTCATTGAGAAGGGAAATCGCTTATCAGTTGGATATGACTGACAGTTACTCAATTGAATAGCCTACGTGGAGAAACGGGGGCAGGGTGCCACAAAGGCTACACAAAAGCTATAAATTAAAATGACGCAGCATTCTTGCTTGCCTAAACAGTTCTGCATCTATTTGTAAGCATCAAATTTCCTCTTCTTTCGATTTGAAGGCGTTTATGTTTGTGCGCGGAATATTTCACGTCTAAAGGGTTTTTAGATCTGCTGTTCATACAAGAAAACATCAGGAATAATAAACCCGCTGTAACCACGCTGTTGATTGAAGATCGGTCATGTAAACCATTCTTTTTTGATAGTTTTTCCGCTTTGAAACCCGCAGTGCTGGGGAAGGAAAGAGGAGTTTTGTACCGGTAAGCTTCCCATATTCTTTAATACTGGTCTGATTTTCTGAACTGAATTCGTGTCAAGTTTAAAATTGCAAAATCCAATGTGTAAGTTAAGAAAGGACGGATTAGGCCATATTTCACGCTCACTCGACCCTTTAGAGTTCTCGCGAGTTCTAAGTGCGACAAACTTCAAAGAGTTTTACCGTGTCAATGTTGTTCTTGAAGAATGTTCGACCCTAAAAACTAAAGCTATGTAAGCTCGTGAAGCAGACTCGAATTTTTCCTAATCGATATTTGTTTCGCAGCGAGCGTAGCGAGCAAGCAGTAACATAATCAGGATTTATGAAGAGTAAAGGGAGTTCGAATTCCTCACTTTTTACCAGAATGCACTGCATTTGACCAGAGTGCACTGCGTCACGTTGGTTGTGTTTAGTATGTACTCAGTCGTATTGTGAATCTACTTTCCTAACTAAAGGAAAGTTAACTAAACACAAGTATTCTCTGGAAAATCTACTATCTTGATCACTGAATGAAGGAGAGTTCAATTACAGCTATGAAACGAGTAACTTCATCAATAAATAACTCTACTTTGCGTAAGTAGCCGGAGAGCAAAAGGCAGTCGACCGATAAGAGGTGTTGATAGACCTGGGCGACTCATGCCATTCGCTGGCGCTTTTAATCTTCTTTCCTCCAAGTTGAGCTTTACATTTATACCAAATGTGCTTCTGTAAGGAGCTACCATTGTACATATCTTAACGTTAATTAGAGCTATCTAACCTATAGGTGCCAAGTAAACTTGTGACCTCTAAGGCAAAAAAATGAGCATGGCTTCGTCGCCCGTGAAAGACACAGAACATCGACGGTGGTTGGTGGTTGGCATTGTCCTCAACAGAGTTCTCATGCCCTATCTCAGAAATAAGATTCACCACGAAATGACACCATTTTACCACAAACTGGTGGCAAAATATGGATTAGACAAGCAAACCTATTCAACTCACCAGAAAAGCATTTTACCAAGCACGCTGAAGCTGAACTATGAAAGTATCAACAATAACTTCTTCCTCCATGGAAAACCCAAACGCTTTGACTATTTTGTAAAAGAAGAAGTGTCATTGGCTAAGTTGTTCATGAAACCTTTCATGGCACATTTCACTGCATTTGACACTTCTTTTGATGCCTCAGCGGCTCTGGCTGTTCTTTGCTGTGCTCCGCCATTTAGCTCTGCAGCACTGTCAGCTGAACGTGTGAGATCTGAGGTACGAAATGAATGGGCCCATTGCGACTATGCGTCATGGACAGAAGTAAAATACGATAAATGTTTCGATAACATGGAGACCTTGGTTGAAGACCTGGGATTTGCCCCAGCAGTAAAAACAGAGCTCCTGGGTGAACTACAGTTGTGGAGGAAGCATGGTGAGATGTCATTAAACATATCTGAAAAAAATTTCTTTCCCTTCCCTGCAAGTCAAAGAGATCTTACCAAAATCGTTTCTCAGGGCCGATAGATTATGCTGGCTATCGAAAAGATATGATTGCAACTTCAACATAGAAATCTATGTACCAAATTGAATACATAAATTCCAACAAATTCGACAAATCTGCATTTACTGTGAACCAATGCAAGTATGACTACCTCATGTGAAACCCAGAACTATGAAACTAAGTGAGACTTTCTTACCACTGCTTATTTTTTCGGCGTCGACAAAACCCGGGCGCGATAACGCACTGGATAACGGACCGTATTACGGACCGTATCACGGATGGATCATGGATCGGATAACGGATCGGATCACGGATCGGATCACGGATAGGATTACGGATCGGATCACGGATCGGATCACGGCTCGGATCAGCCTTACGGTTTTAGGCGGTAAAATTCAAGGACAAGAAGCGCCCTGCAGAGTCTCAGGAGACTTTCGGCAAAGACAAATTTTGCTGGTAACTATCGAACAGTGACAGCCTTTGGGTTCGATTCTTCAGAACGGCAATTGTAATTTCAAATCTTTTTTTTTAACTTGAAACCGGCTTAAGCACGCCGTAGTAAAAATAAATGATTGCGCGCTGATCGAGTGCGAGCAGCGAAGATTGCCTAAACCACGGGCCTCTATCCGTTTTGGTGAGATTCTTTCGCCGTTCTGTGTCGAATTTCTTTACTTCTTCTGATGCTAACCAGGCTTCTTTTTTTACTGTCACCGATGGACTCTTCTCCTTTTCACCTTCTCCATTCACTTTCTAGTTTTAAAGGCAGACAGATAGCAAAGATGTTCACGTGCAACCGAAATCAGGAGATGTTTTCGCAATGAAAAATTCAAGGACCAGGATGTTTTATTAAATAAAACCGTACGGAAGTCATTTATGTAGACATGTTATAATTGCCTCTTCACATTTTGGCGGGCTAAAGAACTCAGTTCGAAAATACGTTTTTGCGAATAACTCGCACCATTCAAAATGTCACCTAAGGTTTTCTTCGAAACTACAGTTGAAATAACAATGTTAAGTTTGACGGACATGAAGAAAAAAAGTTTTAAAAAAAGGCCCTCGAAGGCCTACCGTATCTTTAACATATTTTAATGTTTTCATTTTAACCATAATACAAGCCGCGATCCGATCCATGATCCGATCCGGATTTTGTCGACGCCGTGATTTTTTCTTGCCTTACCCTGAAAGCATATATAGACTTACAAGTTCAAGACAGAGGCGATAAGATGTCACATCTTTGACAGCTTGATCCTCGAACATTCCAGAATCCACTTCCCAAGCTCTGCGGAACTCAACTACTGATTTCCGTTCACTGTAATCGCTTTGAGGGGCTTAACCTCTTCCAGTTAAGATCAGTTCTTTTTGAAGTCGAAAAATGGCTACACACGCCCGCTGTCCACTCATTTTCTCCAACTGCGAGTCAGGCAAAACACAGGCAGGCAACAGAATGGGTTTGAGGCCTCGTGACGTGAAAAGGTTATCGATCTCTAATTATAATTGGCAACATTCGATTTCAGTTTGATATAATTGATCGAGGAAAATTTCTCATTAAGCCTACAATTTGCAACCTTTGATCACTTGCTCTCAGTTTTTTTGTGTTGCCTCGAGTGATTTGGTAACCTTGGAAGGAAGGATGATTTTGCACGCTGGTGGGAGGAGGCCAAGGGTTGCGGGAGCAATTTTGTCGCTAATGAAGGAAATCTAAGCGTTTTAAATTACAGAGAACGTTAGAGGTCAATATCGTTAGCGGCCTCAAACTCATAAGATTGTTTTACTGTGGTCAATTTTGGCTTACATTACCAGCAGAATGAATTGCCATCATAAAGTGAGTCAGTGCACAGAAAACCAGGACCGTCAGGGTAAATAACTCTAGTCCTAAAATCCAGGTTTAAGTACCAGAATTTGAATCAACCCTCTTCTCCATTAGAGGATTATTAACATTTTTGCATTTTAATGGTCTCCTTGGTCAGTTTAGTCCAATGGTAAATGACGTTAGACTTTACCTCACCTTTGAAAATTACAGGTCTATTACTAATTATAAGTTCACTCATTTCTTGCTTGTCCTTTATTTACGCAGGAGTAGAATTCTGTGTTGGTAAGCCACTTGATGACACTGTCTTCAATCTCATACGCGAAGGAGTTGACGCCCTCTCTGAAACATTGCCCGAGCTGAAAAAAATGTCACGCAAAATGTCGATAGTCAAAACGCCGGCGATGCAAAACAGTTGGGAAACACTGCTTTCAAGTGATTTTAGTGTTTCCACGACAGAAAGGAAATCAATGATATTTGATGCGCCAGATCGAAACAAGTGGTTTACAGGAAGACAAAAAGAGTTAGAATCGCTTGAAACATGCCTCGCTTTAGAAAACAGCGACGACAACTTTAGGATGGCGGCCATTTGTGGTCTTGGCGGATGTGGTAAAACGACCTTAGCAGCTCAGTTCGCCCGGAAGCGTAAACCACAATACGATGGAGGTGTATTTTGGTTCTCCATGGAAGATGAAAAGAAGTTTGACAGTTGTATAAGTGACCTAGCGTTACGTTTAGGACTGAAGGAAAACTCATCAGCTTTGACACTGACACAAATTCTTGAGTTTATATCTCAGCGAGAAAAGCGGTGGCTAATGGTTCTTGACAACGTCGACCAACCACTTCTTTCTAAAAAGATGCGTAAAGTTTTGATAGGTATATGGAAGAGGCAGTCGAACGGCCACATGTTGATAACTACAAGGCGTGAAAGGAAAGAAATTTGTCAGTGTGTCAATCTTGAGCCAAATTGTTGTGTAGAAATCTCCCCTTTCTCTGTGGAGGAAGCAAAAGAGTTTCTTTTGAGTCGCTTTAGCAGTGAAAATGTGGCAGGCCGGGAGGATACACTGAATGAGCTGGTTCTTGAGCTTGGCTGTCTTCCCCTTGCTTTGGAGCAGGCTTGTGCACATATGACATCTCTTCAGTGTCCTGTACATAAATATCTGGAACAATACAAAGTCGAAAGGCTACAGCTGTTGAGCGAGCATCAGGCAAATCCATCGAGAGAGTATGACTCCCTGAGTCGTCTTTCAGTTCACACTACATGGTTATTGAACTTTGACCACGTGAAGAGCGCAAAATATGGAGAAATTGCAACCACGTTCATACATGCAGCTGCTTTCCTTGCTCCAGATGAAATTAATGAAACACTTATCAATACAGAGCTGCTTTCTCCTGACGCTGCAAATGAAAAGGAAAGGGAGCTTCCTCTAACGAATAACCATATAGTGGAACTTTTGACCAAGTTTTCACTTTTCCAGAGGAATTCTGTTGGATGCATGAGAGTACATCGCCTGGTGCAGCAGGTTATTCGTGGTACAATGACATCAGAGGAAATCATAGTTAAGGCAATGTGCACAACATTTCAGTTGCTAAAGTCGACCGCTTTATCGGCTGGTGAATCAGCTGCAGATATGTCCATTTTCTCCATTATTCGTCACTGGTTGACATTGAAGCTACATATGGAGCAGCATGTTGGAGCTAAACCGAATGGCTTTCATGCCGAAGAATTACGCAGATTAATTAACAGTGGTGCTGAAGAAATAGTGTTCGCAGTCACTCATACCCTAGAGGGGTCAAAGCAAACCATAGAAAATCACCGTAGATTGTCCGCGTTGCTCGATGGTGATTTCGATAGGTGGCTTGGAGGACGAGAGCTGGAGGCTGAAAAGAGAAAAACACGGTACGGGCCGAAAAACTCCACACGTGTGCACTCAGAAAGGCTATTCGGGCGGCCTTCAAGATGGCTTTCAGGACAGCCTTCAAGACATCCCTCGAGATCGCCTCTACGATCACCCTCTGGAATGGCCCCTAGGATCGCTGCTACCAGGATTGCCATTGTGATCGCCCTTGGGATCGCCATCAGTATCATTGTAAACCATTTCCTACCCTCTTGACGGGTTTGAAATTCCTCTGTGGTAGTCCTCATCCTCGTCGTAGTGGTCACCATTCGTAATGCTTATGCAAGCAAGGTCGCGCGCGTCCCACAAGGCCTTATTCAATTTGGTGGGATATTATTAGAATGTTTTCTCCACAAAACTGCCCCAAAAAGTAACAAAAGTTTAGTCGAATACGCCGAACTTGCAACGAATTCTGATTTTCCTCACTGGCAGTGCAAACCATACGATTTAGATATCTTACGAGACAACGGACTTAAAGCTGTATTGTGCCTTTTAAAAAAAGATATCCATCTCCATTTGTTACAAATATCCGATGAACTTGTTAATTATAACAGAATAACTATCGATAGAATTAAGGCTCTGTGTGTTCTTTTGAAACGGTTTGCTTATCTTCTTCCCATGCCTTCGATTTGCAAGATCTGTACCATAGTCTGTCATGATAACAAAAGGATTGGTGGGACGTTTTAGCCAGTTTGTAGACCTGGTAAGTTCCAGAGAACTTTACAAAAAATACATATTGGAATTTATACCCTTAAGTTCCAATCAGGGGTTTCGCATAATGGTGATAAATTTATTGCTGACGTCCTCTAAGGCTTCATTAATTTGAAAGAAGTCGCAAATCATTAATAGTTTCACAAGACCTTAACAAAGAATGGTAAAAGCTTGTTACTATGTTGTAAGAGCCCTTAAAATTCCGATCCAAAAGTTCTAAATTCTCTTTGCATTGGTCTTGCATCGTTATCCAGATTGACCCTGAGTTCTTCCGAAGAAGTTCTGTTAAATCCATTAAGAAAAATCTCTGTATTAAACGAAACGTTATTCTCAGTCGAGAGTATCTCTAAGAAGGAAAACTTACTCATACAACGATTTGATTAAGACGTATCTGACCATTTCGGCTCTACATTACTCTCAGTTAATAATTGTATTTTATTCCGATAATAATGACAAGGACAAAAAACTGTAGGTACCATCCTCTGCATTTCGTAATTCTCAAAATTTTCACGTCGGGCAAAATTCAACCATGAGGTGGGATGATTTCCACTTTCGTGTAGTTTTACTAGTATCAACAGTCGCAAATTTTACTGGATTCACCCACGTAAAAGAAAAAAGCGACTTTTCCACACATCGCCCATACATTCGGTCGATTTCATTTCAGCGCGCTAAAAGCGGGAATCTTTAAACGTAAAGGTTTTTAAAATACCGGCAGCCCCTGCAAATATCGTCGTAATTACGAGGATAACCTCCGGTGACTCGTATGGTAATGCGTTACTTCCAATTTCCTCCAAATTTGGTGTGTATGACATTGAAATATTGAATAAAAACGTACCAAGTTTGGGGGTAGACGTTTGAATAGGGAACTTAAGATACGACGACGACGATAGGAAGTTGGATTTGCACGTGCTGCGCATGTCTCTGTTTGTGATTTCGTCGTCCACGGTTCGATCGTTGACAGCGAAATTTGTAGAATAAAGCGGTTCTGGGGAAAACGTAAGTAAAAATTGTGTCCTTGAAGCTCTTTTTAGGGGATTTCCACTGATTTTCTGAAGCTTTGTCCCTCTAAGAATCTTATATGTCGAATAGATCGTTTTTATGTCGAATAGATCGTTTTTATGTCGAATAGATCGTTTTTATGTCGAATAGATCGTTTTTATGTCGAATAGATCGTTTTTATGTCGAATAGATCGTTTTTATGTCGAATAGATCGTTTTTATGTCGAATAGATCGTTTCAGATTGAATTTCGAGGTTTTTGCTCATTTTTCTGGGGCGCATTTGGCGAGCAGTGCTTACATGGCTACCTAGTGCCTGGCAGAAGAATCCGAGAAAACGTAGGCTAATGAGACAGCCGTGTATTTCGAGAAACTATTCTGATAAACTTTTGCACCAAATTAGCACCTATTTCTTTGATTATCTGTTTGATTCTTTGACATTCAGCTTCGTCAAGTTCGTCGAGGTCAAACGGTGCGTAAACATCGTAAGGAAAATCAAGGTCTTTCGAAAAATAAAAGTCGTAAAGAAGAACAAATTCTTCGTCCGTCATCAATGAAACCATCATCGTAGCTTATTATAAGCGAATTGCGTAAGTCTTTGAACGCCATAGCCAAAGAAAATTTATAATGACTTAAGATGCCGTCGTCTTCCTGCAAGACCATCCGCTTAACCTTCAAAATTTCCCTCGGAAAACAAAACCCTCGATCCAGTCTTTCTCGGATGTAAAGCGTCGTCGTCGTTTCTTAAGTTCCCTAATGTAACGTTCACAACGCTCATTTCAAATTTCAAGTTTCATCCGTGAAGAAGGCATTGTCCTTCGAGCGAGCGATTGTGAGTAATATCTCCGCGGAAAGGATACTGGAAGAGCTATTTAATGATAAAAACTTTGCTGATGGGATGGAAAGTGGATAAGAAAGCGATTTGGACCGGCAGCTAGCAAGTGAGAGTGGAGAATCGAGGTAAGAGGTCGAAATCGTCGCCATCGACCGCATGCTCTTGAAATTCGAAGTTGTTCGCCTAGAGCTGTCCTTTTCTGTTTGATTACTCGCGCAGCTCTTCGAATTTGATTTAAAATTGCTTTACGAGACTCCAATGGACAGTAATTTACGCCAAGAACATGTTTTGTAGCGATAAATGCGAAGCGATGCGAAGTGTAATCGATACTTCGTTCGATCGGTTGCAGGGAAAAATTAACGCCCGGGCGGAGTGTGGGGGTCTTCAGCGGACATGCCTTTAAAGTACGTTTGTCGTTTAGGCGTCACGAAAACACACAGGACATTTGAATGCTCATACGTGAGTCGATAAATTAGAAATTATCGAGACATTAACGCGACACGAAAAATAAGTGTCGCGAACATATCATAACGCGAAAATGAGGTAAACATTATGTCAATAATCAAGGAAAAAAATAATGATCTTTTTATTGAGTGAATAACCACACGTTTCCAGGTCCAAAAGCAAGAAAACAGTGGTATTAACTTACATGATATGTGTAATAAATCGAGAATTTATATTACGGTGGCCCAGAAGGGACAACGCTTCTACTTGAAAATGTAGTGTTGTTCTATAGAAATATAACTGTTCTTTTTAGAATTAAACATCTTTCCTTAGAATTCTGCCATCATTCCTTGTATATCTGCGACTGTTCCTTAGAAATATAGCTGTTCTATACAAACAGTCGCGAGATTCTTCCGTAGAAATCTAGCTCTGCCGTAGTATAAGCCGTCGCTGTTCCGTAGAAATGTAGCTCTTTCGTAGAACTCTTTGTCTCTTCTGTATAGAACTTGAGCGCTTCCGTAGAAATGGAACGCTTCCGTGGAAAGTTCAAACCTGTGCGCGCGCGTTAGCATGGGTGGGCACCGGGCATTAGCGCCTGGCTGTAATTTCGTTGCTCGCTCAAGGCTGAAAACATTAACAACTTCGCTAAGCCTCTTTCACCTCCAAATACCGCTCCCCCATCTATTTTCATTTACAGTTTTGCTATCGATACAAGATGTGGAAAGAAGAGGTCGATTAACAGTTCTCATATCCGAATAAATAGATCAACCGCGCTCATATTTCCATCAATGGCAACAAAATAATTCCCCAACCCTCTTCCCACCGGCACACATGTGTGTCGTTGAAACGTCAGTCCAAAACCCAACCTTTCAGAGACAATTTGCACGCCGGCGGGAGGAGGGTTTTGTGATTGTTTTGTCGCTGGTGAGGGAAATATGACAGTTGTAAATTACTGCGAACACTAGAGATCAATATCGTTACACGGCCTCAAACCCATAAGATTGTCCGCCCGGCTGTGGTTAATTTTGGTTCACCAGCAAAGTGAATTCGCAACGTGAGTCAGTTCACGATAAGTCAGAACTGTCATGGTAAATCACTCGATCCCTGAAGTCAGTGCCGCAGTTTAAGTCAATCTTCTTCTCCAAGACAGGATTATTCAATTTTCTATTTTACTGGTCTCCTCGGTCAGTTTTATTTAATGGTAAGTGACGTTAAACTTAAGCTTACGTTGAAAATTACTGTTCTATTACTGGTTCACTAATTACTTGTTTGCTCTGTATTTGCTCAGGATTAGAATTCTGTGTTGGTAAGCCACTAAATGACATTTTCCTCAATCCCATGCGTGATGAAGTTGTAGTGCTCTCTGAAACATTGCCCGATTGGCTCGACAAAACGAACCACAATGTAAACCACTCCAGGTACGCGAAATGCTGAAGTCTGTCTTTGGCCAAGTTCAGGCAATATTACATGAACTGAGCAAAGGCAAGCATGAAGGGATTTCAAGGGATTTTAATGTTTCCACGACAGAAAATAAATCTATAGCGTTTGATGCGCCAGATGGAAACAAGTGGTTCACAGGAAGACAGAAAGAGTTAGAATCGCTTGAAAAATGCCTCACTTTAGAAAACGGCGACAACAGCTTCATAAGGAAGGCTATTTGTGGTCTTGGAGGATGTGGTAAAACGACCGTAGCAGCTCAATTTACTTGGATGCGTGAAACAAAATACGAGGGAGGTGTATTTTGGTTCTCCATGGAAGATGAAGAGAAGTTTGACAGTTGACTGAGTAACCTAGCGTTACGTGTGGGACTGAAGGAAAACGCGGCAGATTTGACACTGACACAAATTCTCACGTTTATATCTTAGCGAGAAAAGCGCTGGCTAGTGGTTCTTGACAACGTCGACCGGCCAATACTTTCTGAAAAAATGTGTACAGTTTTGACAGGAATATGGAAAAGGCGATCAAACGGTCACACGTTGATAACAACAAGGCTTGAAAAGAAAGAAATTTGTCAGTGTGTGAAGCTTGAGCCCGATTGTTGTGTGGAAATCTCCTCTTTCTCTATCGACGAAGCGAAAGAGTTTCTTTTGAGTCGCTTAAGTAGTGAAAATGTGGTAGGCCGGAAGGATCCGCTGAATGAGCTGGCTCTTGAGCTTGGTTGTCTTCCCCTTGCTTTAGTGGAGGCTGCTGCATATATCACATCTCTTCAGTGCCCTGTACATAAATGTCTAGAACAATACAAAGTCGAAAGGTTAAAGCTGTTGAGCGAGCATCAGGCAAATCCATCGCGAGAGAAAGACTCCCTGAATCGTCTCTTAGTCCACGCTACATGGCTATTAAACCTTGACTACGTGAGGAACTCAAAATATGGAGAAATTGCAACCAGGTTTGTCCATGCAGCTGGTTTTCTTGATCCAGATGAAATCCAGGAGGGTCTTATCAATGCAGAGCTGCTTTCTCCTAATGCTGCAAATGAAAAGAAAAGGGAACTTCCTCTCACGAATAACCATGTAGTGGAAGTCTAGACCAAGTTCTCTCTTTTCCACAGGAAGTCCGTTGGATGCATGAAGCTACATCGCGTGGTGCAGCAAGTTATTCGTGGGACAATGGCATCAAAAGAAATCGCGACAAAAATGTACACAACATTTCAGTTGCTAAAGAGTGCCACTTGATCGGGTGGTGAATCAGCTGCAGATATTTCCGCTTTCTCCATTATTCGTCACTGGTTGACATTGAAGCGACATATGGAGCAGCATCTTGAAGCTAATCCTGATGGCTTTCAAGCCCAAGAAGTAAGCAGATTGAAAGACAGTGGTGCTGAAGAAATAATGTTAGCAGTCACTCAAACCCTGGAAGGGTCAAAGCAAAAGTTAGTAAAATCCTTACATATCAGAAAGGTAGCCAGGTGTACGAGGGCTGAAGGTTGAAGAGCTGTTAACATTTGCAACTAGAAGCAGAGTCGATACACGGGGATATCAGGCTAACCTTAGAAGAAGATACGATATGCTGGGGCATCTGACTACCCTTGGAAGCTGAGCCGATAGACTGGGACATCAGGCTACCCTTGCAAGAAGATCCAATACACTGGGACATCAAGCTACTCTTGGAAGTAGATCCGATACACTGGAACACACATCTACCCTTAGAAGCAGATCTGATACACTGGAACACCAGGCCACTCTTAATTGCACATCCAATACACTGGAACATCAGGCTACCCTTGAAAGTAGATCCGATATGCTGGAACACCAAGCTACACTCGGAGGCTTGGTGTTCTATCCTTTGAGCTAACTGTCTCCCGATTAGCTCAATGGATAGAGCGCTGGACTGAGGTGCGGGCGGTCGAGGGTTCGAGCCCCGGCCGGACCAACACTCAAGGTCTTAAAATAATTGAGAAAAATATGCTGCCTTTCTAAAACATCAAGAAATGGTTTGGATATTCTAGTCTTCTCGGATAGGGACAAATAAATGGAGGTCCCGTATCCTGCAGGGTTAGGGGTAGGAGACATTAATTTCCCACGCACGAGATTACTGTGTGATGGATGTCCTCCCCTGAGGTGGAGTGGGTGTGTTGTTGTCTTGCGTTTCATACATGAGCCTCTGGCTCAGGCAATATGGGTAACCATGCCCCACGTAAAGACACTAAACTTTGATTACTATTACTATTACTATTACTATTAAGCAGATCTGATACACTGAAAGTTCAGGTTTCCCTTGGAAGCACATCCGATACACTGGAAATAGGATCCGAGGTTACCTTTACAACCCGCAAAATTGGTTGTCCTAAGTGTTGCCACGTTTCTTAAGAGGAAATCCTCTGTGGCAGTCCACTTCCTCGTCGCAGTGACACCAGCCGTGATGCTTACACGAGCAGCATCATGCGCTTTGCACAAGGACCTGATTTAGCGCAAAATTATAGGAATTTCATCTTCACAAAACTCTCACCTAAGCTGTCGAAAGTTTAATCGAATGCGCCAAACTTACGGAGGTGAGAAACCATTTCTTTTCCTGCTCTGATGAAACCTATTAGGCAGTGTACCCATTCATTTCTCAAGACTATATGAACAACTCTAAGAACCCTGATTTCCCATACTGGCAGTACAAACCATTCGATGTATATGACTCATATGGCCGGCGACGAGTGCAAAGCTGAATTTCACCTTTTGAAAACGATGTCTATTGAATGAAATCTATCTAGTGGAATTGGAGGTCAGTCAGTCGACGCAAAAGTTTCACTAGAGATCGGACGAAATTATAACGAACAATTTTCACGCAGAAATTTAAGGAAAATAAGGGAAATACACCAACCTTAAGAAAATACACCAACATGGGTTTATTGGTGTGCCATCTGAACATTAACAGTACCCAAAATAAATTCAAAAACTTGCTGCGACTTCACGATTAAGATACTTGGCACTCATAAAGCGTTTATAAATGAAACCAAGATTGATGCGAGCCATCTGAACGC
>NC_142527.1:22522700-22547700 GCF_964205215.1 Stylophora pistillata | reverse complement strand
TTTACTGGCAGCCAATGAAGTTTGAGTAGTACAAGATTAATATGATCGAATTTCATTGTGTCCGTTATAAGCCTGGCTGCGATGAATATATAATCCAATAAATTATACATTGGATGAATTAGCACCTGTTAAGAGCATGAAAGTGAAAGACAAACGAGGACGTTCCACATACGACTTCTGGATGGAAGACTGCAACTATGGCGACGCGGAAGGATTCCTCAAAATACGCTAAAGAACAAAACACAAGAAAATCGGGAGCTAATGGCAAAAAACAAGATACAAAGCGACTAAACAGAGACGGACTGTGATAAAGGGTTAAAGGAGAAAAAAAGGTGGTCAAGTGACTGAGAGCGAGGGGACCAGAATCCTGTTTACAAAAAGGAGGACGAGCATTCTAAAGAAAACTACCAGCCCATTACTACTCTGTCAGAAAAGTACTTGAGAAGCTAATTAATAGGCGCGCATACCACTTCTCAATAGTCATTGATGGTTCGGGACAAGAGAGAATTCTGCCACCAAATAGACTTAGAAACTCTTGTAGGTAAAACTGTTTCAAATTATGTATTAATCATCAGAACAACTAGGAAACAATCCACCTAGCAGCAAAGATAAATCTGTCATCTTTTTACTTACTTGAGAGATGCTGAAAAAGAAAAGTTAGTGAAGCGTCCCAAGCCAATACACCAAGCCAATACACCGAGCTAATAGACCAAGCCCTCAACAAACATAAGAAGGAGACATTTGTAAAGGTAAGGAAAGCTATTTCTTTATTGCGGAGGAATACAGATATTGTAGATTTGGCCAATCACTACCAAAATCGTACATTTATTCTAAAGTAGAATGATGATAATACCTTATTGCAGTTACTTTATTTTGAAAATGTCAATTTTGCTATTTTTCTATAGAGAAGAAAACGCAGGTATACGAGAAGTTTCCTTCGGCCCAGATCGAAATAAAAGCAATCCTGTAAATCAGGGATGTGTTTTCTATTTTATGGCAACCTACCATGTGCTGGCGCAGCAAGACGAATCACTTCCAGGAACTTACCTGTTAGAGGGATGTCAAGCAATTGGAGTGCTAAGCTTCTCGTGGAAAAATCGACAGGGTGCTGAACACTTAAATCTCGGGAGGCCTCAGCCTCCCACACAATCAACAAATAAAACCGTTATTCAGGCATTAAAACTAATCACTGCGTTAACTCGCTACTCACAAGGTGTGACTTTCATCAGTTTCGTTTCGAATAAACAAGTGTCAGAGTGACTTGATAACCTCATTACGTTCTTTCTATTATAGAAAAAATTGTGCGGCCGTTTTCTTCCAATGAAAGGCGAATCCTAAGCGGCTAGTCACAGAACCAAAGTGTTTGTTGAGTAAGACGAAGAAAGAGATGAATCTGTAACGGACGGTTTCAAAATCGAGCTAACCGAGCAATTATGCACAGGTTGTTAAGGTAAACTACCCTTTAATACTTAACTTCTAAAATGTAATTCTTTGTATTGTTTGAGATTGGTATAACAAAGTCAACAAGGAATTATCATTAAAAAATGGAAATGTTAAAAAAAAGCAACTACCCTAGCTTAAGCGACCAGTATTGTTCGGTAAATCTAATTTGAAAATTTCTCAGGTAGCTTTAAAAAGACCAGCAAGTGACCTCTTTAGAAACCTTGAGAGAAGAACGTGATTGTAGATGGCTGATCAGGTGGAATCAGTCGTTTTTCACTAGCAATTAATCTATCCCACCAGTCTCGTCCTTAGATATGTTCGCCTTTGGATGTGAATCACAACGTTATGACTACCTACGGCTATTCTCCTCGCGATGAGGTCGATTGAGTACGCATCACCTCTTTAATGTTGGGCTCGGCTGTGATTGGATGGAGTTTCACGGCTGTGATATATGGATTTTCGGATCATTTTCCCTCTGTGGTCTGCTGCCGCTCGGTTCTCCTGCTGCTGTGTATTTTGATCGTAGGCATCCTAGCTTCTGCGATTTCAATTCCACTGTCCCTGTTAATGTTGTTAGGGTGAAGTCTTATGTGGATTGCCTCTACGTGTGTAGAAATGGGGATCACGAACAGTAAACTTTGCTTCGTTCCAAAGTGAGCGGTGTCCGGTGTTGCCGGCGTGCTCTGAGACTGTGGCTGGTCTGCGTCTTCGTGTGTCGGATATCCTTGTCTTGCTTCTTGTAGTCCAAAGGGAGAGTCCTGTAGACTACGCCACAGCGGTGAGATTCTTTGACATAGGGCAGCCGGACTGTGGTAGAGCTGAATTCAGTGGGGAGGTTCAATACTAACGGTCGGTTTCTTGGTTTTTGTTTCCTTTTGTACGAAAGAGCAAGGATAACCATAAGAAACAAAAAGAGATGACAGCTATCTCTTTCCCTTGGAGATATCGGTTTTGTTACGAGACGTTTCGCACGCTCACAAAGGCACTCGGATTCACACTCGGATGGTGTGAATCAAAAGCTCGGCGTTTGCAGCGAACGCACCGGCACATTTTCAAATTTTAGTTACTTAACCAGTAGTTTCTGAATTACACGAAGAAAATACTTATAACAGTAATCCATTATGATAACAAACAAAGTAGATGACAAATAAAAACGAAGAAACGATAGCAAGAACACTGACGGTTAGGATACTTGTGCGAAATGACATAGGGACTCTAAAGGCAAAAAACTTTTTAAATTGCTAATGCCGGGCGGAGATTAGAAAAAATGAGCATCCATCAGGTTCTTTTGTAACTGCGGTGTCGAGGAAGATGAGTTTGTTTTTGCTTTCCGTCTCCATAGAGAAGCGAATGTAGGGCTGTCGGTGATTTAAACGCTGTAGGAAGCTATTTACACCATCACGGACCAAGATGGCGAAGGTATCGTGGACATATCGTGGACATAGCGTCAGCGGTTGCCTGTTTGTGTCGTGGTCTGATCTTGTTGTAGGTAGCATGTGATAGATATCCGCGCCGCGTGTATGCTTGATTAGGATAGTTTTAACGACGAAAATATTAATATTTTAATTGCAGTTCCAGCCTCCGGTCTATCAAAGGGTCTATATCTAATTTTGAAAAGCATAATCCCGATAAGAAAGAAATTCAGTTACGAAAGCAAAAAAGAAGTAATTGAAACCAACATTGACTGCTTTTCTAAGCAAAATGAAACTGACCCAAAATCCCCCAAGTATCAAATAGTTAGTAAAATGGATGAGTTAGACATTTCCTTCGAGAAGGTGACATCAGGCTTCACGTCTCTCAGACTATTTCCTTAATTTTAAGGGTTTAGTTTAATCATTAAAAGCTAGTTTGACGACTTACCGAGACATTTTACAATGCCCATTATCAGACAGTCTTCGATAAGGAGGACAGAAGCTCGTCTCGGAAATAACAATGAATAAGCACGGTAAATCACAATTGTCTTTGTGCATGGTTAATCCATGCATCTCATAAAATAGTCAATTTTCCCCTTTTTCCCGTTATTCATGTCTCAAAAACGATAGCGTAACACGACAGAGGTCTTAGTTAGCGGTTGATGTCTTATCAGTTTAAGAAAATAAGTAAGATGGACAATGAAATCATCCATTTGAAGGAATTAGGGTTTTCTGGACATGATTTAAAGAAAACAACCAGGATATGATCATCTCTGACTGGAGAAGAATATAAGCTATATAGTAAACCGGGACCATCTTGTTGCATTTTCCGCCGATAGCTGAAACCAATAATAATGTGTACTTTTCCATCAAAACTGGTGACTATTGCGTGATTATCTTTGTTGTCTGTATAGATTATTTCATAATCCGTTTTTTAAACTTATGATGGCGATCCCTTTAGTCTGACCTTTTCTAATCCCGGCCTTTCACTATAACTTACAGTGTTCGTTAAAAATTAACAGCATCTCTAAATTAGCACAAATGCCCCGGATCTAGTTGCATGCATCACTTGGGTAACTTTCGATTTGAAATCCTCTGAGGTTATTCGAGGGATATTTTGCGTTGATAAAAGTTCCGTGATCTATCTTTTGCAAAACAGAGCATTTAGCGAAAACATCAGGTGTAAGAAGACGTAACTTGGCCGTGATTTGTGAATCGGTCGCAAATATCTGACTGTTCTTCCGTGTGAAAACCGAGAGCTGCTGAAACCGAAAGTTGAAGATCTGGTAATCGAACAAGGCGTTCTTGTTACGGTAAGTTCCCCAGCTTGTTTGCGTTTTCGGAACTTACTCATCGTTAGGTTATTATATATATAAACTAATCATAGATAAATGAACGTTTTATCGTTTGTCTCACGATGTAGAGTCAGATTATCAAATGTATTGATCGCGACGTTTCGACTGCTCTACTACTCATCTTTGTTGCGAGACGAGGTCGAAAGTTTATGGATCACTGTTTATAGCACTTTGGTTTGTTTTTACTAGTGTAATTCAAACTAAACATGGTTAGGACGTACATGCAGGGTTAGTGCATATTGTTACGTGCGCCATATGTTTAGGCGCGATAGCATTATATATGATATCTATTACGTGAGCTTACACTCGGCTGTTTAGTGTATCCATGTTTTTTGTGTATTTTTCTTGAAGAAAATCGCAATATACAAATTGAAACTTAACAAGGTTAGACTAAGAATAGTTAAAGTACCTTCAACTAATTTTCCAATTTTTGTGAATTTGTTTTGAAAAACATCACGTTTTAAGTTTCATCGCCCATAGCAAGGAATCCTTAAGGAATGAAAACAATTTAAAAAATGAAAATTCCATCTAAGAGTGTAGGAAAGAAAACGGAGTGGACGCGTGGACACTTGGAAATAAGGAATCGTAGGAGCATGGAGGGATGATACCAAGGTGATAAGCTTTGAAAGCGATAACCTTTTGAAGGGTGAAAGTAAATTAGTAATAAGTGTGTATAGCCTTGACGTTTTGAATTGAGAAGACTTAAAATTTTAGAGGGTTCTAATAACTGAATTTTGGAAGGGGAGAGCTGAGTTTCCCCAATGCAAATGTCTATCACGCTATTAAATTGAAACAAAAAGAAAGCGAGAGGACTAAAATTGGAAATAAAAATAAAATAGAAAGGTGCACGAGAAATGTATTTCCTAACCTGTAGAAGAAAGAGGGATAATACAGTTACTAGTATTTGAAAGATCGGGCGCATTTCATTCAATCAAAATTCTGGGTTGGATATCCAAAATTCTCGCGTGTTGACAGAATAGTATTTTCTAATTTCTGGTTATGTTCCCACGCGGGCGAAATTCCCGCCATGCTCTTAGCTTTTGACCTACGCCATTCACCAGGCGATATGCTGGAAGACAATGATGAAACTAATTTTCTTTAAAGAGCTGCAAGTTGCATTTTGCGAAAGAATGTAACATGCACTCAGTATTATATCCCAAATATCCCTTGTGAGATATTTGCATCATCAATGCAAGCAACATTTCCGTATTACAAGAGAAACTTGTGAAATTCTGTCACAAGCAATGCAAAAATTTACAAGATACGGAACACTGTTTGCCATAATTTTTTACGGCAGTTACAGAAACAGAAACCCGCTTTCCAGAAAAAATTTTGGGTATTACCGAAACATGTTTTGCATACTAATGGTCTTATGAATCAGCGTGTTAAAAATTTTTCTGTATAGGTTAAATATATGTCAGTAAGAGAAAGGGCAAGGTCTAAAATATTTGATTTTAACCACATCCATAGTGATTTATCTGAAGAAGTTAAAGAATTAAAAGCTTATTATACAACCTATCATAGAAAGAAACGGTGGTATGAAAAGGCTCATAAACATTTTAAAAGAATCAATGTATGCTGTCAAGCTGCTAAATATATATTAGGAGCTGGAGGTATTGCTCCCACTGTTCCAACAGCAAGTCTTAGTTTGGCTATTCTACCTGCTGCAGGTCTTTTGGAATTATTTATTACCTATAAAGACTTTAAATTAAAAATCAGACAATGTGAATATGCTCATCAGAGTTGTAATCATTTCCTTATTCAAATTAAAGAGTTTCTAAGATCAGGTAACTTTGATAGACAGCATTTAGTAGCACTTATGGGTAGTATGGATAGTTATGTAGTAGATGATAGTCCAATTGTAAATCTAAATGATCCGAAGTATGTAAAACAATTTGAAGATATTATTGTTTACTAAATATAATAGAATGGATAGAGACCAAACTCACAGAGTGATATCAAGAATATTGATAAGAAGAGCTGATAGATTAAATGAAAGAATCAAATGTCTCTGGTTATTACTGATAATGGCCGGTGAATTTCTTCACATGTTGAACTGCATATCTAGATTTCAAGCTAATGTTTAGCCATCTTTTATTAGCTCGTGATCAACCACTTTCTCCATGTTTCTATTGTTCGAGTCTGATGCATCAGACAAATATTTCTATTGTTCGAGTCTGATGCATCAGACAAATATTTCTATTGTTCGAGTCTGATGGATCAGACAAATATTTCTATTGTTCGAGTCTGACGCATCAGACAAATATTTTTAAAAGAATCTTTTGACTCTTTTCTTATCATAATTGAATGACTATTCAGATGGAACTTGTTACTAAGGGTAAATATCCAATTCCAAACAACATTGCATTTCTTTTTTATCGCAGTTGTTTCTTATCATGATAAACACACAATATGCATAAGTCATAATTTTTATAACTGATACAAGCTATAATATTTTTGTCTCCACAATGCTCGCATACGATTGAAAAGTCTCCTCTATCTCGTCCATAATGCTTGGTTGCTGGAGGGTAAAAAGTTCCGTTTTGCATAATTTCAACAATCTTTTGTGTATCCATCTGTATATTATATGAATGTTAACTTTTCCTTAAAATCTTATAGGATCGTGGTCTATATTGTACCAGTTTTTACAGAAAACATGATGAATCTTTATGTTTTCTTCACTTATTGCCGAACCTTTGTAAAGAGCAAATAAAGCTATTGAGCCTTTTAAGCCCATTTTTCCTAAGGGGTTCAAGTCACCACAGAGTGAAACCTGTTGAAGATGTTGCTGCGAAATCAGTTACCTTTTTACCATTGCACCAGACACTTGAATCATTATTTCCTTCCGGAACAAAGCGGGTGCATTATTCAATTCTGTGTCTGTGCCATAGTCATTTAAAGCTGCCTTATCTCCTTTTTCCTGAAGCGCTGTATAGATATCAGAAGAAGTCATATAATCCGCTAAGGCAACAGTGTCAACCTCTCTTGCTAATTCAGTTGTTAGTTTTGTAGTGGAGACCTTTTTTGCTAATTCGTTGTGAACATAACTAGTATTTTCTTTTGTCTTTAGCCTATCATCGAGATGTTTTTTGTTTACAGCGTCACCAAGATCTATTGGGTTTTCAACATTTATTAATCTCTTATTTCCTCGATGAAAATGATTATCAGGGGTTAGGTAACTTGAATCCATCGCCTTTTTCACTTTTATCACCTTTTTCACCTTTTTCGACTTTTTCATTTGTTGGTATGCCATTTATTCGATCCATCTATTAATATAAAAGGTTTATTCTTTTTTAATCAAAAGAACCGAACCACTATTAAATGATTCTTTTGACGATGTACTTTCTATGGTTAAATGTGCATCGTCTTGTGCAACATGAAACATACCTAAAACATTTTTTCTAATTTCAAATTATGAGAGTAATGCAGATACATCATTTGTTTGTCTACCACAAAGCACTCCTCTAGCTTTATCATCAGATAAAAGACCATGATATCTAAAAGTAAGATTAAAAAGGTAGAAACTTTTGTATCTAATCTTTAAAAAGCTATAACCCTTATTAAGAATTCTATTCGCAACCTCAAAATCAGTATTTCAACCGCATTCGGTAATTGTGATTAGAAAAGCTTGATCTTCAGTCGGGTCTCTTCCAACCTGAAGGTTAGACCCCCTCATCCAAAGGTCTTGTTGTCCAAGTTTTGAATTATAATCAGTTATATGAGAATTATAATCTGATATATGTACATCATAGACTTCCTTTGTAATAGGATTTTGAGGATCTACAGCATCAGTTACATCTATTGGAGTGTTAAAGACAATATTATTATTTTCATGGCGAAAAGCAGCATTCCACAACTCGATTGGAACATCATTATGATAGCCTTTAGTACCGTTGACAACTACCCAAATTGGCAGCCTATTATCATAGATGTTACCAGTTATGTATTTTATTACAATATCAAACATCAAATAATTTGGAGTTGCATCCTTATATTTTTTTAGATGAACTAATGATCTAGTGCTTTGGTTATAAAGGTTGGTTGTACTTCTTGTAACTCTTTCAACACTACTTGTGGCTGAGACGCTAACGCTACTATTGTATACTTTATTTTCAGTCCAAAACATTTCAAAAACAAGAGAATATTCTGGCTTAGCAGCGGGATACATATTAGTTCCAACTCTGCTACGATAATACCCTTTACTTGAGTCAAGTATTAGTTAAAAAGGTTTTACCAGTGTATTATAATTATGAAAACTTTTACGAGCAAAAGGTTTGCCTTGGATATCATCTTCATGACTGAATTCATCATTTGGACCCATCATGTAAGCTACATCATTCGTCATACCCGTTCTAGTTATATTGTGGCTTATCTGCTCATTAACATAGTGAATGTCAGCCTTGTCATTTAATGTTTTTGAATGAATGCATAGTTGTCGCTAATTGTCTTATTTACATAGTTGACATTGGCGACATGAAAGCTGTCATGACTGTTAGCTTCTCTTAGATTGATAATAGAGTTATTTCCTATATTTAAATTACCAGTCCTATTTTGAGAACCATCTCTTAGGACAACCTCAGTCTCTAAAGCTTTTCCACTGAGTTCATTTATCATAACAGATTGATCAGCCTTCTTTGCTAATTTAGTATCAACATAATGTTTACTAGTAGCTGCTGAATCTTGTAAAGGATCATTGCTGAGACCTATTATTTGCCTTTTAAAAGGATCTGAACCTACAAAAGTTGAACTCTCTATCGTTTTTCCATCTTTTTTGTTACTTGAATAATCGCCTGCTCTTCGATCAGTAATTAAGACTTGTAATAGTCGAATCAACATAATCTTTGTTACTATTATTAGGTGCTCTTACATTTATGATATAGTTATAATTCATACCAAGACTATTAGTCATATTTTGAGAACCATCTCTCAGGACAACCTCAGTCTTTGCAGCCTTTCCACTAAGTTAATTTATCATTGTATCAGAGTCAGCCTTTTTCTTAAGTTCAGTGTCAACATAATGTTTACAAGTAGCTGCTGAATCTTGTAAAGGATCAGTGCTTAATCCTATTATTTGCCTTTGACCTGGACTTATATTTACAAAGCTAATTGGTGCATTCGTACTTCCACCAGTCTTTCTATTTAGATAGTCCCTAAGACCATGAATAGATCCACCACTATCAGCCTTTTTTGCTAATTATGCATTTACATAACTTAAATGTGCTTCTTTATTGTCTTGCATGTCAACATAGTTTTTACTTGCAGCATCTGTAGGGTCGACTGGTTCTTGAACTTGAGTTATTAAGTAGTCATTCATCTGGAGATTACGGGTCATTTCCTGAGAACCATCTCTCAATATGATTGCGTCTTTGTCAGCTTTTTTTGCTGATTCATTAATAGTGGTACTAAGATCCGTTTGCTTTACTAATTCGCCTTTTACATAAGAGGGATCTGCTTTTTTAACTAATTCAGTATTTGCATAAGAGAGATCTCCTTTTCCGCTTACATCAACATTTTGAGAACTTTCATTTACATATTTTTTAGTAGCAGCATCTTAATCATCAACAGGATTTGCTAAATCTGTTAATCTTTTGGAGTCCATTTCATAGTCTCCGTCTTCAGTGAGAGAGAATCCTACATCAGGCATAATATGTCAGATGATTATAAGAGTAGAATTATCAGATACAGCAAAGATGGGGGTACTACATGGACACTCAGGTACTTGGAATTATAGAGAACTAGACGCTTACATAAAAGAAATAACGCGAAAAAGGGACTCAGATGGAAAAGAGACATATCCAATTACATTAGAATATGATGAGCCAACCGCAAGAGTCGTGATAAATTTAGAAGATGGTTATAGATCAGATCTTACACAGAGTGATTTTTATGAAGTGATAGGTTTTGATAAGAAAATATTAACAGTTTCTAAGAATATAGGAGACAGAGAGCCCAATATATCAGAAGACACAGACATATATTAAATATTCATTGTGATCTTACATCTGATAGCCTTGTGGATGGTCAAAATTCTGATATCATATACCACTATAGGAACATCAGATCTAGTAGCATCTTATCCCTTTCACAGAGAGCCACAAAGATTTACACATAGTCCTATAAACAGGACTTCAATAGATAGTATTAGAGTGTATGTCACTGATGGTAGAAGGAGAACTGTAGACCTAAATAATGCGGATGTTGCTTATTCATTGATTATTTAAAAAATAACATAAAGAAAAATAATATTATTTGATATTAAATACACGCCAACTCAATTGGGGGTAACTGGGTCTTTATTGCCTAAGACCGTATGCGATGCTCCCCATGATAGGGAGGTAAATGGAAGGAAAAAAAATTTACATTGCATATCTCTGGTGATGCTTAAAGTAAAAAATAAATTCCTGCATTTCTTGATGACCATTGCTGTGGTGCAACTTTCCAAAAATTAACACTTCATCAAGCTCAAATCTGAACACTTGAAGGCTAAAACTGATCAACGGGTACACCGTAGTGACACGTAAATACATGATGTAAGAATGTTTGAAATCAATTAAACTCAATTTAATGCAGGAAGTGTTTTTATCAGGAGCATTAAGTAGATTGAACAACTCTCTGGATACAGCAGTAGGTAAATTAAGTACCTCTGAGATGGAGCATGTGATCTAGCAAACTTGAAGTCTATAGCAAAATCTGTAGTAACATTTTATAAACAATTGTTGGTATTGCTTAGAAGGCGTAGCAGACTGGGAATATACAATGTTATAACTTTTTGTGTACCTTCAAGTAAACCTCAAGGTAAACTAGATAATAAATCAATATTCCCCTTGTGCATTTGTCAAAGTTACCTTTCAGGCTCTAGGAGTTTCGTGTTTCATTTCACATCAGTTTTCACTGCGAGAGTACACCCAATATTTTGTGCTGTACTGTTTCATTTTTCTGCCCTCCCTTCCACCCTGGGTGATTTTGCGTGATGTCATAGGATGGCAGAGAAGTTTATTAGGCATATCACTGGCTGTTGTTTACATTACGTTTGTATTCTCAACAAGCATATCTTAGTGCCAAAAAGTGATTTGTGTCTTATTTGTGACAGGAGCCACAGTTGGGGAATTATAATTTGTAGTGGAGTAATAGGATGATTTGTTGACTTGTTTATGTAAAAAAAGAAATCTTGTATTGAATCAGGCAATCCGAGTTATACTGGAACTCATTTCTAACATCACTGGTCATATCAATATCGTGATACCTTTGTTAATGTCATGGAAGACTAAGTGATTAAGTAATTAGGAATTCTTGTTCTGTCTGATGCTAACCCTTTACAAATTTAACATCAGTACATTCTGCTCTCTATGCATTAATTACCTTAAGGTGCTGACAAGGAGAATTTGTTTAATGATCAAGAGCTTCTTAGGCTGGTGATCATTTCCTTTATTCTCCTGACCTTGATTCCCTGTTGGTAAAGTAAGGAGAAATTACATGCTAATCACTCTTAGGGGTCAAGGAGTTAATATTCTCTTCCTGACCCCCAATGTGTCTGACATGTACAAAGCTAGAGAAAGCAGAATGGCTAATTTCAGTGGAGCATGGCAGTTAAAATTGTTTGCATGACAACCTTATAAGCTGTATCAGAACTTAAATATCTAGTGAAAAGGCTAAATTCTCTGCCCTAACAAATTTATATCTGTGATAAATTTCTTTGATACCCTACAAACAATGCTTTAAAGAAAATGAAAGGTTGATGAAATGGAAACAATTTTTGCCTCTTGGATAATTGACATTGCAATTCTATATAGGGGTATTGCATTGCAGAAGACCATTCAGCATCAAAAATCACTTTAGACAATTTTTACAATTTTTCTTTGAGATATATCAGAATTAATTCAGTGACAGATTTGAGAGTTTAAAATTTCTTTGCAACCTTCGTTGGCTGAGTACAAGGAATTCTCCTAAAATTGACGAACACAAAGCACAAAAAAAAAAACACAACGTGACACATTCTATACCTTTTACAGGTAAAGTAAAGTGCCTTAGACCTCCAAACCTCATTGTATTTAAGACCTGGATATCAAAGTGTAGGTTTTATCCAAATAGAAAACACTTTACACCCTAACATCAGTATGCATATTCCCATACTGTTCTCTGTGCATTTAAATTGTACTTTTAGACAGCAGTTCAAGGCCTCATTGGAACTGAGTTTGTATGGTTTTCATTATGCTGCTGAAGGACAACATGAACAGATTATTATACAAATATTAGAATTTGCCCCTCCCCCAACTGACACTGTTTTGTAAAACATTCAGTTTTGGCATTTGTTTGCTTCAATTCATTTTGTTCAAAGAACATTAACAATTAAATGAAGGGTAAACAAAGACTAATGATCTGGGGATAAGATCTTTGAGTTCAAGTCACATGTTTGAAAATTGGGTTCATTTCAGTTCTCTGTGACACAAAAATCGTGCTCCAAGCTGTAGACATCCAAACTGAGAAATTAATTATAAGAAACAATGATATTATTTAAACAAAAATTTAGATGTATTTTAGCCCCCAATGAAAGTAAACAAGTCAGTTGAGCCAACTTCTCAATTGAGTCGCATCTTTGGTAATTAATTTTACCCTGAGTGTTCAATCTAGAATTTAGTCAAAGTGGGTCATATGTCCTACATGACATTTTAAATTGGGTCATTTAAAAAATGGTCTGGGTCAAACTATGACGTTGAAACTTAAAAAAAATTGACACATCCAAACCATCATCAGTATGTTATGGTTTTTATGCTTTTCACAGTTCTGATTTGTTTAATGCAGTAGACACCCAATCATGAATATAAGGAGCCAAAAATGCCAAACACTTTTTTCATTTCATGCTTTCAGATCACAATTAAATGATTCAACTTCAGATCAAGTTTGTTTTCACATTTAATTGCCATTCTTTTTTGCTTAAAGAAAATACACATAAGCTTTTGTTGTGGTTTCATAATGAAACATAATTACAAGAACAAAGCCAACAAACAAAGCATCTATCAATCAGTGAAGAAACATATGCAAAATGTCTAAGTAGGCTCCAGTCTTTCTTGGAATTGCTTGGGATGCCTGACAGAAAATGTACTGATACACACGTAGTCTGAAATGTTAGTCATATTATGCACTCATTGCAGGATAGTAAGTGCACACATTCATTTTAATTTACTTTAAATATTGTCTGCTATTTATATATGGTGACTTGTTTTTTGTGGTTTCTGTTTGTTTGATTGTTTTTAAGTCAGTATGACTCCACAATCATTTCATTTTGCGTCAGAGTAGAATATTCTGCATTGATCAATGATGCAAAAACATGACCAAGATTGAACACTGCAATGTAAGAGTATGGAATCTTATATCCACCAGAAACAAAGTGTTTCACTTTATTATTCACCTCTTAAAAACTTTCACAAGCATATTTTACAAACTACCAGTCGAATCATGACAAGTCATTTCAACATTTTATTGAAACAACAGCTATGACATCCTTTAGATGTTGAACACGCAAAAGTAGATTTGATGCTTCAGCAGTAGCATTTTGAAACAGGAAACTTTTGGTTACCACGACAATGCAGAACAAAGAAAGCTGACTGCAGTTGCGAAAACATGCTTAAGATATGCACTCCTAAGTGGGTTTATTTTTGCTTATAACATGAAAAACTTGCAAACGTTTTGCACATACATTGGCCATGTACTGACTACCTCACTGCATTTTATTCAATGATGTATTCACCTATTATAATTAAACTTTTTAAAGCATGCATTATCTGATTGCTTACTATAAGCCTTTTCCAAGTCAATGTTTCCATGGGCTTTAACTCTTTAATCAACAATGATTTTGATAGACATATACATGCCAAAAACCAATGATAAAAGTCCGATGTTTTGGTGACATCTTGACGCCATTTTCAAGGAAAACTACATTAAATATGCGATCTCAAGAGATCTAAGAATCCAGAGTCACTAATTTGCATAGGTCAGCCAAAGACCTTAGCGTGAATTGAGTCTGATTGTACGTTTACAAGCTGCAAGATTGCCCAGGAGTTCCCGACAAGCGAACCAAAGCCTCAGCTCATAGATCAACATTATGTTGTGTATAACTTCATGTGTGACCAGTGCGATGCTGGTTATGTCGGATACACCCGGGGCCATCTCTTCGTATGCTTTGATGGACATGGAAGCAAGACCTTGTCAGTGTGCAAACATTATGATAGGAGACATGCAGGCAGGATTCCAGATGACTTTCACAGTTGTTGTAAGGTGTTGAAAAAATGCCATAACAAATAACAAGTTTTATTGTCTTGTTAATGAGATGTTACTCATTAAACAATTACGACCGTGTCTGAACGTACAATAAGATTCAATTCGCACTAAGGTCTTTGGCTGACCTATGCAAATTAGTGACTCTGGATTCTTAGTTACTCTTAATTGGTTACTCTTGAGATCGCATATTTAATTTAGTTTTCCTTGACAGTGGCGCCAAGATGTCACCAAAACATCGGACTTTTATCATTAGTTTTTGGCTGTAGATGTTTAACTCTTTAACTCCCAGAAGTGATTAACCTGTAACTTCTCCCTGTAATATCCATACATGATCCAGCAAACAGGTAATGAGAATACTCAAAATTCTCAGGTGGAAGTTGTTACCTTGATTGAACACCAAATTCTCATAACCAATTTACAAGGAAATGTGTAGTAGCTAGAGGGGAGAATTCATAATCAGATCTTGGGAGTTAAAGGATTAAAGTGCCACAAAAATTGTTTTCCAACTTAACGTATTTAATAGCACTCAATGTTGATTTTGACAAAAGGGTCAGTGAAAGATTAAACTTATCTACACGAAGGCAGAGACAGAAACAAAAGAATTTTTATTTTTATTTTGCCGACGTTAAGGTGCTTTTAGAGGGTAGCGAACTACTGAAACACCTTGATACACCCTTCCTCTTGACAAGGAAATATCTAGCTTTCTTCTTCTGTCTGTGACGGATTGGGCAGTTCTCGTGATGGTCCAGGTTCAGACATCTGCGCACGATGTAGATAACTACCTGCTTCTACGTTTGGGTTGCTGAAGGTTTCCATCGTAACGAGCTTAGTGGGACCTTGGGGTGTTTCAAACCGTGCCAGCTGGTCTGCGCTATAAAACGTTCCACCTCCAATATCATAAGCACGCCACATTCTCACGCCTCTATTCTTGTACAAGAAGTTATTCAATGCCTGTACACCGGTCATGGTATGTTTGCTCATTGTTTGTGCGGATGGCTTTGACACTCTGCTACATAGCAGCCCTTGACTCTAGCCGGCTTAGGTGCAATAAGACAGTTTTCTTTTACTTTGTTTTGTTTTTTTAATCGAAACCTTTTTTTGATATATAAATTGGTGAGCATACTTGATTTAATTTCCTGCGCGTCTCGTCCGACATCAAGGAGTTTGTTACAAGTATGGTAAATCTTACTTATTTATCATCTATTTTCGACCTATACGCAAACTGTGAAGCAAGCGTTACGTTTTCTCCAGAATGTTGTGCATCAGTGACATTTTTTGGACGTTACATGCATGGTTACGTGATGTGTTTGGAGGTAACAGACTTGGTGAAGCAAACGGAAGATATCCAAAACGACGCAAGGTGTGCCTAAGGTGCCTAAGGTGCCTATGGTGCCTAAGGTGCCTAAGGTGCCTAAGGTGCCTAAGGTGCCTATGGTGCCTGAGGTGCCTAAGGTGCCTAAGGTGCCTAAGGTGCCTCTGGTGCCTAAGGTGCCTAAGGTGCCTATGGTGCCTAAGGTGTAACCCTCAAACAAATCACCAACTCGTACATGTAACGTGTCTAATTTATCATTTACAAACGTTTCCGACAGAAAAAATATTGGTTAAATTATGGTGACCAAAAAAGCAGCGTCAATGTGTAAGTCAAACTAGGACGTTTTAAGACGTATTTCAAGCTCACTTGACTGCATGTTTTGAGTTCTCGCCACTTCTAAGTAAACCTTCAGAGTTACCATGTGAATTTTTATTCAAGAAAGTTCGACCCTAGAAACTCAAGCTATGTAATTTTGATCGATAATCGCATTCTTGCAAGACGGTTTTGAGAAGATTTTTCAAATTTAAGCTTCATTTCACGTAACAGCTCATCAAAACGAAATGAAAAGTATGTGGGGCCAAATTGTGTCTTTAAATGGTGAGTGAAGTACACGCGTGGAATTTTGGAACTTGAGGAGAGTTGAGGAAGTGTGACGAGGAGCGTTTGAAGAACGGTAAACAGAAGTGGGGAACCTGAGACATGTGTAAGTGTGAGTGTGGTTTTTCAGGTTTTAAAGTTTTCAAATCAGGGAGCAAAAAATATTTGAGGCCTAACTTATAAGAGGGGAGGAACTAAGTAATTATAAGCGGTGAAAGCTCGATGGTTTGGTTATATAAAAGTGTTGACGATGTAATAACCTTAAATTAATCAAACGAAAACAAAACAGAACATGAATTAGAAAGGCCGAAGCTTTCAAGTGAAGTAATGTCGAGTTTGGAAGTGAGTGCGAGCCTTAGGCGAAAAGTATGATAGTGGAAATTTTAAAATTGTGGATTTGGAAAAAACCTGGAAGTTTTGAAGTGTACATCAGTTCAATTTTTCACGCGTTAAAAAATAGTATAGACGACGAAAGAAAGACTTCTAATTTAACTATTACGGCCATAAGGCTAGTCATTAAAAGTTAAACCCTCTTATAAAACAGATCGCCCGTGTTTTAAAAAAATATAAAACCTGCAAACCAGTTTCTGAAAAGGAAAGAAACTTTGAATGACAACAACTCAATTAAAACCATCGAGACCATATATGCTTATGTTATGAGCTATCATTTTACTTATCTTTATGTTAAGTAAAGCTGTTTACTTTCTAGGTGCCGATTAAACTTGTGACTTCTAAGGCTAAAAAAAAAAAAAAAAAACAGGATATGGCTTCGTCGCCCGGGAGAGAAACAGAAAATCGACGGTGGCTAGTGGTTAGCATTGCTCTCAATAGAGCCATACATGAAAAGTGTGACAGTGGACACTCTGAAATTATGGATTTGAAAAAAGTCTGGAAGTTCTTAAGTATGGATGTGTTCGATTATTTAATTGTTGGAAAAATAGTGAAGACGACGAAAGAGAGAGTTCTAATTTTACGAACTTACCTTAAGGCTAGTCATAAACAGTTAAAAACCTCATATTTCACAGACCACCTATGTTTTAAAAATATACAACCTACAAACCAACTTATGCAAGGGAAGAAACTTTGAATAAAAATAACTCAATCAAATTATTGAGACCAAATATGCTTTTGTTAGGAGTTACCATTGTACTTATCTCAACGTAAATTAATGCTATCTAACTTTTAGGTGCAAAGTAAACTTGTGACTTCTAAGGCAAAAACAAAACAGAGCATGGCTTCGTCGCCTGGAACAGACACAGAATATCGACGGTGGTTTGTGGTTGGCACTGTTCTTAATAGAATTGTCATGCCGTATCTCAGAAATAAGATTCAACAGGAAATTACGCCATTCTACCAGAATCTGGTGGTAAATTATGGTTTAGACAAACAAAACTTTAAGACTTACATGAAAACCATTCCACCAAGCAAGCTGAAACTGAACTACGAAAGCATCAATGGTAACGACGCCCTGGGTCGAGACACACATCGCTTTGACTACCGTGTAAAAAGTGAAGTGTCTTTGGCAAAGTTGTTTATGAAACCTTTCATGGCACATTTCACTGCATTTGACTCTTCTTTTGATGCCTCAGCGGCTCTGGCTGTTCTTTGCTGTGCCCTACCATTTAGCTCTGCAGCGCCGTCAGCTGGACGTGTGAGATCTGAAGTACGAAATGACTGGGCTCATTGCGACTATACGTCATGGACGGAAGTGAAATACGATACATGCTTTGATTGCATGGAGACCTTGGTTGTAGACCTGGATTTAGCCTCCGAAGATGAAAAAGAGCTCTTGGGTCAACTGCAGTTGTGGAGGAAGCATGGTAAGATGCTATTATACATATCTGAAGAAATATTTCTTTCTCATCTACTCAAGCTGAGGAGATCTTACCAAAATTGTATCTAAAGACCGATAGATTTTGCTGCCTGTCGAAGAAAATTTTTGTACCAAATTGAAGACATAAACTCTGACAAAATCGCCAAATTTGCATTTAGTGTGAACCAAGTATGACTATCTCATGAGAAAGACAGAACTATGAAACTAAACAAGACTTCCTTTATTCTCCTTATTTAACTCTAATCGTTTTGATAGGGCTTAGCCTTGTCCAGTCAAGAGCAATTCTTCTTGAAGTTAAAAAGTAGGCACACACGGCCGCTGTCAGGCTGCTCGTCCTATTTAACTGCGAGTCTGGCAACAGCATGGGTTTGAGGCCGGGTGACGTGAAAAGGTTATTGATCTCCAACTTCCGCTGTAATCGGCAACATGCGATCTCACTTTGATTTTATTGATCGAGGAAAATTTATAGTTGAGCCTACAATTTGCAACCTTTGTTCACTTACTTCCAGTTTTCTGTGTAGGCTCCAGTGATCTGGTAACTTTTGTAGGAAGGATAACTCCCATCGCCTCCCTCTCCCCAACCCCACCCTGTTAACTAGCACTCCTAAAAAAACAAAGGAAATCATCGAGCCGTGCAGCTTCTAAGACTGCTTAAGGCTGAGCCTCTCTTAACTCCAAAGTCGCTCCCCATCTATTTTCAGGCGACGTTAAAGGTTAAAGGGGGTAAGGTTCTAAAGAAACTGTGGTGCTGCGTCGGTGGGGGTAACAAGGTAACTTGGTAATATCAGCTAACTTGAAATTGTAAATTGGCCACCGTAAAGAGTTCAAAAGCCATTTTTTTAAATGACGTTTCGAGCGGTAGCCCTTGGTCAGAGCGAAGGGAGAAACTGTGGTTTGTGTGTGGGTTTATATGCAGAAAGTGAAGCTACGCTACTGGTGGGAGCATAGCGACGAGAAAAACACGAATAAATTAGTAGAATGAAAAGCGTTCGCTGATACCTGTGGGATTAAGAGTGCCGATTTGGAAAATAAACTTTTGTTCGAGAGGTTTGCGGCTCTCCGAGCTACCTAAATGTAAGGAGAGACCGTAGATTGCCATATGTTGCTTAGAATGCTTAGGTACATTAAAGTGTCTGGTGACTGGTTTTGATGTGTCCTTGTCGTTTCTTTCATTACGACGCGAAGGTGTTCTCGGAATCGGTCACCTAGTCGTCTTCCTGTTTCGCCGATGTATAGCTTTTTGCAATAAGTGCAAGTTATGCAGTAGATGACGTTGGCTAAGGTGCAAGTGAAGAGTCACTGATCTTAATAGGTCATTTAGGTCCCGATATCTTTTCAGCGTTGTGAATGAAAGGACAAGTTTTGCATCATGCGCGAACGCATTTAAAGGTGATGGGTTGGTCTTTAGTTTGTAACGAACTTCTGACCGAAAAATTGCCTATGTTTTTGTCGCGTTTGAATGAATTGAGTGAAGGTTGCAAAGATATAGTGCCGGTCTCTGGATCGTTTTGAAGTAATAGCTCTTTACGGTGGCCAATTTACAATTTCAAGTTAGTTGACGTTAAAGATTAATTGATGTCCAATATCGATGCCACAAGTCATTACATCGACACTGTCATAATCACCTTAAAGAGATTCTCTATTTTCCCGCTTCGTTTACAGTTTTCCTATCGTTACAAGTTTTGGAAAGAAGAAGTCGATTGACAGTTCTCATATCTAAAAAAAAATAGACCGTCAAAGACTGGGAATGGCTACTGGCTTAGCACAATTTTGTAGCACTGAAAAGAAGTAGGGGTTGCATAATGACGCCAGAAGCTAGGTAGTGTTGCAGAATATTTGTCTCACATGCAAACCTTCACTGATTGATTCTTATGTCATTCACAAATTCATCTCACTCTAAAAAGAAATAGACAAAATATCGCGCGAATTTATACGGTGGAAAGGATCCTTTTTGCAGCTGATCTTTTGCGTTTTGGTTGATGCTTGCGCCGCTTGTGCTGACTTCAATACTTGAAACGGAAGGAAAATTTCTCCTTCATGCCTCATGTTCTCTGAATTGCTCCCAGTATATCCGGACCCTGGGTACGAGTCACAGACATTTGAACATAAGCGACGCTCAAATTCGTTTCCCTCGAAAGAAAAAGAATCGGATGGACTAGACGAGCAGACAAAGCTATTTTTTCCCTATGAAATTTTATCTAGACATATCTTCCATATCATGACAGAAAAATGGTTAGAAACATGACTATTTGTTTTGCCAAAATTTTGAGGCCTCCGAGGCAGAAAATCGGGTTCTTTGAAGATTTACGAAAACTTGGCGATAATTATGTGTCAGTGAATGCCACTGTCTTTTCAAATGCCACACATGCGGTAAGAAATGGAAAGATTATATCGCCATATCTACATAATTTGCTGATTTAAACGGTAAACACAAAATGCTCTCTCTTCAAAAATAAAATTTTCCTGTAAGTTTTATGATGCGCCGATCACACCTATTAAAATATTTCTACATGTAAAACTTCTGCTTTAAATCGCGCACAATCCTGAAATGATTGTGTGATGTTTATCACTTCTGCTGTCTTCCAAAGTGTTAGGAAAACAACTGAAAACACAAAGTGAAAAACACAAAAGGAGAGAACTCAACTCTGTATCGAGTGCGAATATCAACCTACGAAGACACTCCGAAAAAAAACAATAAGTAGCTCTGGGAAACATTGAGTCGAAATTGGGTTAAGATCAGAATTTTATTGTTACAACTCACTCACTCACTCATCTTGACAATATAAGTGGCTTCACCTCCTATAGGAGGCAGTAGCCATAACAATAAATTAACCGAACTCATATTTCCATCACTGGCGACGAAATGATCCCACAACCTTCTCCCCACCAGCGCACGTGTGTCGTTCAAAAGTCAACCTGAAACCCAACTTTTGCGAGACAATTTGCACGCAGGCGGAAGGAGGGTTGCGTTATTATTTTTCACTCACGTGAAAGAAATCTGATCGTTGTAATTTACAGCGAACGTCAGAGGTTAATATCGTTACACGGCCTCTGACCCATTGGTCTTCCTCGCAGCCGTTTTTAGTCTCGTCGCGCAACGCTCCTCACCACAAACGGCTGCTCACATTCGAACAACATTCCTTTTTCTTAGTTGTCTTTGCACCAATGAGATCACTGACATTGCTTCTTATGTGACCAATCAGAGCACAAGAGGTTATAATCAATATCGTTATTCCCCCGTTTTCAAATTCTGCATTTCATCGTAGTTTCTTGATGGAGGAAACGCCGAAAGTTTTGCAAAGTGATCGTTGTTTTATTTGTTCCGCTTGTGGGGGGAGCGTTGCGTGACGAGACTAAAAACGGCTGCGAGTGAGACTACACACCCATAAGACTGTCTTCACGTGGTGAATTTTGGCTAACCAGCAGGGTATGTCAGCCCACGGTAAATCAATCAATCTCCAATATCCAGTAATTAGTGCCGCAATTTGAGTCAATCCTCTTCTCCACGAGAGGATTATTCAATTATCCGTTTTGCCGGCCTCCTCGGTCAGTTTCGTTTGAAAATTACTGTTCTATTACTGGTTCATTAATTTCTTGTCCTCAATTTGCTTAGGAATAGAATTCTGTGTTGGTAAGCCACTTCATGACACTTTCCTCAATCTCATGCGCGATGAAGTTGTAGCGCTCGTCAAAACATTGCCCGAGATGCTCGACCAAAAAAACCACCAGGTACGTGAAATGCTGAACTCTGTGTTTGGCCAAAATCAAGAAATATTACTCAAATTGAGCAGAGGTAAGCATAAAGACATTTCGAGGGATTTAAGCGTTTCCACGTCAGAAAAGAAATCTACAGTATTTGATGCACCAGATGGAAACAAGTGGTTTACAGGCAGACAAAAAGAGTTAGAATCGCTTGAAAAATATCTCGCTTTAGAAAACAGCGACCGCAGCTTTAGAAGGGCGGCCATTTGTGGTCTTGGTGGATGTGGTAAAACGACCTTGGCAGCTCAGTTCGCTTGGAAGCGTAAACCATATTACCAGGGGGGCGTATTCTGGTTTTCCATGGAAGATGAAAAGAAGCTTGACAGTTGTGTAACTGACTTAGCGGTACGTTTAGGACTGGGGGAAAACTCATCAGATGAGAGACTGGCACAAATTCTAACGTTTATATCTCAGCTAAAAAAGCGGTGGCTAATTGTTCTTGACAACGTCGACCAACCACAACTTTCTGAAAAAATGCTCAAAGTTTTGACAGGAAGATGGAAAAGGCAATCAAACGGTCACATGTTGATAACAACAAGGCGTGAAATGAAAGAAATTGGAAAGTTTGGTCTTGAGCCAAGTCGTTGTGTAGAAATCTCCTCTTTTTCTATTAACGAAGCAAAAGAGTTTCTTTTGAGTCGCTTTAACGGTGAAAATGCTGCAGGCCAGGAGGATCCGCTGAGTGAGCTGGCACTTGAGCTCGGTTGTCTTCCCCTTGCTTTAGAGCAGGCTGGTGCACATATCGAATCTCTTCGGTGCCCTGTCAATAAATACCTGGAACAATACAAAGTCGAAAGGTTGCAGCTGTTGAGCGAGCATCAGGCAAATCCATCGAGAGAGTTTGACTCCCTGAATCGTCTTTCAGTCCACACTACATGGGTATTGAACTTTGACTACGTAAAGGGCTCAAAATATGGAGAAATTGCAACCAGGTTTGTCCATGCAGCTGCTTTTCTTGATCCAGATGAGATCCATGAAGGACTTATCGATGCTAAACTGCTTTCCCCTGACGCTGCAAATGAAAAGAAAAGGGAATTCCCTCTTACAAATAACCATATAGTGGAAGTCCTGACCAAGTTCTCTCTTTTCCAGAGGAAGTCTATTGGATGCATGAGGCTACATCGCATGGTGCAGCAAGTTATTCGTGGCACAATGACATCAGAAGAAATCGCGAGAACAATGTGCACAGCATTTCAATTGCTAAAGAGTGCCACCTTATCAGCTGGTAAGTCAGCTGCAGATATGTCCGTTTTTTCCATTATTCGTCACTGGTCGACATTGAAGCGACATATGGAGCAGCATGTTGAAGCTAAACCGGATGACTGTAAAGCCAAGGAACTAAGCAGATTGATAGACAGTGGTGCTGATGATATAGTATTTGCAGTCCCTCATACCCTGGAAGGTTCAAAGCAAGAGTTGGAAAATCGTCGCAGATTATCAGCCTTGCTCGATAATAACTATGACAGGTGCCTAGGTGGACGAGAGGTAAAGGCTCGACGATGGAGGTCAGCAGAGCCGCCCACGGCTACAATTATAAGCAGGTCCGATACACTGGAACATCAAGCTACTATTGGAAGCAGATCCGATACACTGGAAAATCAGGATACCCTTAGAAGCAGATCCAATACAGTGAAACATCAGGCTGCCCTTTCAGGCAGATCCGATGCACTGGGACATCAAGCTACTCTTAGAAGCAGGTCCGACACACGGGAAAATCAGGCTACCCTTAGAAGCAGATCCAATACAGTGGAACATCAGGATACCCTTAATAGCAGATCCGACACACGGGAAAATCAGGCTACCCTTAGAAGCAGATCCAATACAATGGAACATCAGGATACCCTTAATAGCAGATTCGATACACTGGAAAATCAGGCCTTACTTAGAAGTGAATCCGATAAACTGAAACATCAGAGTAACCTTGGAAGTAGCTGTTGTGACTGTTGCCACGTTTCTTAAGAGGAAGTCGTTGAAATTCTTCTGTGGCAGTCTACATCCTCGTCCTAGTACTACCAGCCGTGGTACTTACACGAGCTGGGTCGCGCGCGTCGCACAAGGGCCTGATTTAGTGCAAAATTATAGAAATGTTTTCTTCACAAAACAGCCACCTGAGCACTCGAAAGTTCAATGGAGTATGCCAAACTTACGAAGGTGAGAGACTATTTCCTTTTCGGCTGTAAGGAAAACCTACTAAACGATGTACCTGTTTTTCTGCACTATAAAGAAGCCTGATTTTCTTTATTGGCAGTACAGCCTATTTTAGATGACCCGTATAGTGACGAGTGCAAAGCTGTATTTCACCTTTAAAAAACGATGTCTATCTAATGAAATCTCTCTAGTGGAATTGGAGGTCAGTCAGTCTTCCATAAGTTTTACGAGAGATCACAAGACAGTATTACTGAAAACTTTCACCCAGAATCTTTAGGGAAATACCCCAACAAGGATATATTGGTGTGCCATCTGAACATTAACAGTATTCAAAATAAATTCAATAACTTGCTGCGACTACATGACTACGACTATTAGCACTCGTATAGCGTTTACTAGAGAAACCAGGATTGATGCAAGCTATCTGGACGCTCAATTCTCACTTGCTGGCTATGTGATGTATATAAGACAGGAAAAAAGGGGACCGTAGGTAACATGGAACCAAGATCATCATTTCTGGCTAAGAAAAGGCTCAATCCTGGCAAACATTACAAAACACTTAAGCATATTGAAATAGAAGTAAAGGAGGAATCAATAAGACTGCTATATCTTGGAATTTATCCCCCACCGAGAGCTACGAGCGGCGACTACCGATTATTGCTCGAGGACGAGCTTAGTGAAGTCTGTAACTGGGCCAGTCTTTAAAGCAACTTTGTTGTGGAGATTAGAGACCTGAATCTGGATAGAGTACGCCTAGAAAAGAAAGCGCAAGGTAAAAGTGCAACAAGATATTGAAAACGAGCAAAGGCTCGAACGCATGATCACGAAGCCCAAAAGAGAAGATATGCTGGGAAAAAAAGTC